>NC_068429.1:1419252-1476356 GCF_023373465.1 Oncorhynchus keta | reverse complement strand
TAACCACATTGTGAGTCTCTGGGGTATTTCTGGATGTAACCACATTGTGAGTCTCTGGGGTATTTCTGGACGTAACCACAACGTGAGTCTCTGGGGTATTTCTGGACGTAACCACATTGTGAGTCTCTGGGGTATTTCTGCCCCCTTAAGTTAATACTTTGTAGCGCCACCTTTTGCTGCGATTACAGCTGTAAGTTGCTTGGGGTATGTCCCTATCAGTTTTGCACTTAGAGAGACTGAAATCTTTTCCCATTCCTCCTTGCAAAACAGCTCGAGCTCAGTGAGGTTGGATGGAGAGCATTTGTGAACTGCAGTTTTCAGTTCTTTCCACATATTCTCGATTGGATTCAGGTCTGGACTTTGACTTGGCCATTCTAACACCTGGATATGTTTATTTTTTAACCATTCCATTGTAGATTTTGCTTTATGTTTTGGATCATTGTCTTGTTGGAAGACAAATCTCCGTCCCAGTCTCAGGTCTTTTGCAGACTCCATCGGGTTTTCTTCCAGAATGGTCCTGTATTTGGCTCCATCCATCTTCCCATCAATTTTAACCATCTTCCCTGTCCCTGCTGAAGAAAAGCAGGCCCAAACCATGATGCTGCCACCACCATATTTGACAGTGTGGATGGTGTGTTCAGGGTGATGAGCTGTGTTGCTTTTACACCAAACATAATGTTTTGCATTGTTGCCAAAAAGTTCAATTTTGGTTTCATCTGACCAGAGCACCTTCTTCCACATGTTTGGTGTGTCTCCCAGGTGACTTGTAGCAAACTTTAAACAACACTTTTTATGGATATCTTTAAGAAATGGCTTTCTTCTTGCCACTCTTCCATAAAGGCCAGATTTGTGCAATATACGACTGATTGTTGTCCTATGGACAGAGTCTCCCACCTCAGCTGTAGATCTCTGCAGTTCATCCAGAGTGATCATGGGCCTCTTGGCTGCATCTCTGATCAGTCTTCTCCTTGTATGAGCTGAAAGTTTAGAGGGACGGCCAGGTCTTGGTAGATTTGTAGTGGTCTGATACTCCTTCCATTTCAATATTATCGCTTCCACAGTGCTCTTTGGGATGTTTAAAGCTTGGGAAATATTTTTGTATCCAAATCCGGCTTTAAACTTCTTCACAACAGTATCTCGGACCTGCCTGGTGTGTTCCTTGTTCTTCATGATGCTCTCTGCACTTTTAACGGACCTCTGAGACTATCACAGTGCAAGTGCATTTATACGGAGACTTGATTACATTTACATTTACATTTAAGTCATTTAGCAGACGCTCTTATCCAGAGCGACTTACAAATTGGACGTAATTGGACGTGATTACACACAGGTGGATTGTATTTATCATCACTAGTCATTTAGGTCAACATTGGATCATTCAGAGATCCTCACTGAACTTCTGGAGAGAGTTTGCTGCACTGAAAGTAAAGGGGCTGAATAATTTTGCACGCCCAATTTTTCAGTTTTTGATTTGTAAAAAAAGTTTGAAATATCCAATAAATGTCGTTCCACTTCATGATTGTGTCCCAATTGTTGTTGATTCTTCACAAAAAAATACAGTTTTATATCTTTATGTTTGAAGCCTGAAATGGGGCAAAAGGTCGCAAAGTTCAAGGGGGCCGAATACTTTCGCAAGGCACTGTAGGTTCACCACTGTACTAACCTGTCACACACTGAAGACCTATAGGTTCACCACTGAAGACCAATAGGTTCACCACTGAAGACCAATAGGTTCACCACTGAAGACCAATAGGTTCACCACTGAAGACCAATAGGTTCACCACTGAAGACCAATAGGTTCACCACTGAAGACCAATAGGTTCACCACTGAAGACCTATAGGTTCACCACTGAAGACCAATAGGTTCACCACTTAAGACCTATAGGTTCATCACTGAAGGGTCTATAGGTTCACCACTGAAGACCAATAGGTTCACCACTTAAGACCTATAGGTTCATCACTGAAGGGTCTATAGGTTCACCACTTAAGACCTATAGGTTCACCACTTAAGACCTATTGGTTCACCAGTGCTCAAACATGTCTATAGTAGATAAAGGCTGTTATTAAGATATATATGTTTCAAGAAAGGAGTGTCGTCTGGAGAAGCTGGTTTATGCTCTGACTGAATGGAAGCTGATAATTCTGAGTTTAATGAGTTTTTTACTCTAATGGTCTCGGCTTGTCTTGAGAAGATTTACAAGTCCTCACTGTCCTAGCCGAGAACAAATGTATCCGACACCGATACAAGAGTGATACGTGAAGAAAGCATCAAATGTCATGATTTTCTGGTAAAAGGTACGCTACATGACCATGGGTATGTCGACACCTCCCATGTACTGTTATAATCTCCACCCGGCACAGCCAGAAGAGGACTGGCCACCCGTGTTCCTCTCTAGTTTCTTCCGAGGTTCCTTCCTTTCTAGGGAGTTTTTCCTAGCCACCGTGCTTCTACATCTGCATTGCTAAGTTTGGGGTTTTAGGCTGGGTTTTTGTACATCACTTTGTGACAACGGCTGATAAAAAGGGCTTTATAAATAAATGTCATTGATTGATTGATTGCTCATTGAACATATCATTCCAAAATCATGGGCAAAAATATGGAGTTGGTCCCCCCTTTGCTGCTTTAACTTCTTGGATATAGGGGGCACTCTTTTAATTTATGGATAAAAAAACGTTCCCGTTTTAAACAAGATATTTTGTCACGAAAAGATGCTCAACTATGCATATAATTGACAGCTTTGGAATGAAAACACTCTGACGTTTCCAAAACTGCAAAGATAGTCTGTGAGTGCCACAGAACTAATGCTACAGGTGAAACGAAGATGAAATTTCATACAGGAAGTGCCCCAGATTTTGAATGTGCTGTGTTCCAATGTCTCCTTATATGGCTGTGTATGGGTCACGAATGAGCTTAAACTTTCTGTCGTTTCCCCAAGGTGTCGACAGCATTGTTTTTGTATTTGTAGGCAAATCATTGGAAGATTGACCTTAAGAGACTACATCTACCAGGTGGCCGCTTGGTGTCCTCCGTTGCAATTATTACATAATCTCCAAATGCGTGTATTTTTCGTTTGCTTCGAGGAGAAACACAGCTGCCACGAATGATTTATCATCGAATAGATATGTGAAAAACACCTTGAGGGTTGATTCTAAACAACGTTTGCCATGTTTCTGTCGATATTATGGAGTTAATTTGGTAAAAAGTTTGGCGTTGTAGAGACTGCATTTTCAGATTTTTTTTCTTAGCCAAACGTGATGAACAAAACGGAGCGATTTTTCCTACACAAGTAATCTTTTGGGAAAAACTGAATATTTGCTATCTAACTGAGAGTCTCCTCATTGAAAACATCCGAAGTTCTTCAAAGGTAAATTATTTTATTTGAATGCTTTTCTTGTTTTTGTGTGAAAATGTTGTGCTGAATGCTAGGCTTAATGCTATGCTAGCTATCAATACTCTTACACAAATGCTTGTGTAGCTATGGTTGAAAAGCACATTTTGAAAATCTGAGATGACAGTGTTGTTAACAAAAGGCTAAGCTTGTGAGTGAATATATTTATTTTATTTAATTTGCGATTTTCATGAATAGTTAACGTTGCGTTATGGTAATGAGCTTGAGGCTATAATTACGCTCCCGGATACGGTATTGCTCGATGCTAGAGGTTAACAGCCTCCACTCTTCTGTGAAGGATTTCCATGAGATGATGGGACTTGCTTCCATTCAGCCACAAGAGCATTAGTGAGGTCGGGCTCTGATGTTGGGCGATTAGGCCTGGCTCAGAGTCGGTGTTCGACACCCAGATTCCTCTGTCGGACTGCCAGATGGGGAAGCGCAATTGATCACTCCGGAGAACACATTTCCACTGCTCCAGAGTCCAATGGGGGTGAGCTTTATACCACTCCAGCCGAAGCTTGACATTGTGCATGGTGATTTTAGGCCTGTGTGTGGCTGCTCAGCCATGGAAATCCACTTCATGAAGCGCCCGACAAACAGTTATTGTGCTGATGTAGCTTCCAGAGGCGGTGAGTATCTAAGTATCTAAGTATCTGTACTTTACTATTTATATTTTTGACAACTTTTAATTTTAATTCACTACATTCCTAAAAAAAATAATGTAATACAATTTTCCTGACACCCAAAAGTACTCATTACATTTTGAATGCTTAATAGGACTGGAAAATGGTCTAATTCACACATTTGTCAAGAGAACATCCCTGGTCATCCCTACTGCCTCTGATCTGGAGGACTCACTAAACAGAGAACATCCCTGGTCATCCCTACTTCCTCTGATCTGGAGGACTTACTAAACAGAGAACATCCCTGGTCATCCCTACTGCCTCTGATCTGGAGGACTCACTAAACAGAGAACATCCCTGGTCATCCCTACTGCCTCTGATCTGGAGGACTCACTAAACAGAGAACATCCCTGGTCATCCCTACTGCCTCTGATCTGGAGGACTCACTAAACAGAGAACATCCATGGTCATCCCTACTGCCTCTGATCTGGAGGACTCACTAAACAGAGAACATCCCTGGTCATCCCTACTGCCTCTGATCTGGAGGACTCACTAAACAGAGAACATCCCTGGTCATCCCTACTGCCTCTGATCTGGAGGACTCACTAAACAGAGAACATCCCTGGTCATCCCTACTGTCTCTGATCTGGTGGACTCACTAAACAGAGAACATCCCTGGTCATCCCTACTGTCTCTGACCTGGAGGACTCACTAAACAGAAAACATCCCTGATCATCCCTACTGTCTCTGATCTGGAGGACTCACTAAACAGAGAACATCCCTGATCATCCCTACTGCCTCTGATCTGGAGGACTCACTAAACAGAGAACATCCCTGGTCATCCCTACTGCCTCTGATCTGGAGGACTCACTAAACAGAGAACATCCCTGGTCATCCCTACTGCATCTGATCTGGAGGACTCTCTAAACAGAGAACATCCCTGATCTGTGACCTACCACTTTGCGACTGTAACGGTTCTCTCGTGGTGAAGGAGAGTCGGACCAAAATGCAGCGTGTAGATTGTTATAATAAACACAAATCTAAATGCAAACACTACAAAAAACAATAAACGTAACGAAAACCGAAACAGCCTATACTATACAACGATAAACACCTGCCTCTGATTGAGAACCACTCCAGACAGCCATAGACTTTGCTAGATCACCCCACTAGCTACAATCCCGATATATACACACCGTGCTTCTACACCTGCATTGCTTGCTGTTTGGGGTTTTAGGCTGGGTTTCTGTACAGCACTTTGAGATATCAGCTGATGTACGAAGGGCTATATAAATACATTTGATTTGATTTGATTTGACATACAAAAACCCATGCCACACCCTGGCCTGACCCAATACATGAAGATAAACACAAAATACTTCGACCAGGGCGTGACAGCGACTGAGACATTGTTGCTTCTAGAAGTTTCCACTCCACAATAACAGCACTTACGGTTGACCGGGGCAGCACTAGCAGAGCAGAAATTTGACGAACTAACTTGTTGGAAAGACATAAACATAATATGACGATGCCACGTTGAAAGTCCCTGAGCTCTTCAGTAAAGCCATTCTACTGCCGATGTTAGCGAAAGATGCTAAAATACATATTTTGTTACTATATGTCTATGACGGAATCTGGTCCAGTGCCAAAATACAAAAGTCGCATTAAAGAAGAGAAAGCGACCAAACACACAGAGGAATGGTCCTTGAAGTTGGAGCTGTTCTTATTGTGTTGTTACCATTGCATCATGGAGACATAGTGGCCTAGTGCTCTACAGGTCAGCATATGTGCCCTATGGATGTATGACAGGGGAGAGGGACATTGTGCCACCTTACATTGCAGAACAGAACATCCCAAAAACATTGTGACCAATTAACATAGGCTATATAGTGGTTTGGATGAATGTGAAAACATAAACCCAATAATGGTCTCTTCATAGAGGTTTATGATAATAGAAGTGTAAATACTTACTTGTTGGATAACTGTCCATTTGGCCCAGCGGGAACATGGGTGCATCATTTTTTGTCAGGACACCAGAATGTTTGTGGACAGCAAACTCACAACGGTCGCAAACTCAAACTATCTGCTCCTCATCATCATTACATTCCTCAATTTATTTAAGAATTGTAGTCAAACTCTCAGCAGCACAAACATTCCTCATGTGTTGGCATTGGAGGGCAGTTTCCACAGATGAAATACCAGTCTGTGTTGACCCTGGGGATCTGTCTGGCTACTGCTGCGCCTCAGTTTCTAAAATGGTGGCTGCCATCTGAAGTTCAATTTGCCGAAATGCGTGATCTGAATAGGCTACTGTCAAGTTACCTTTTGTTGGCGCTGTCTCAGTTCTCTATTCCAAAGAGATGGAAGGGTAGAGGGCAAACACCACTGAACTAGCTTTAATGTATGGAATAACTTGGGAGATTCTGGATTTTGGGTACACTTATCCTTTAAAATCATGACTTAAATTAGTGATCTCTAAAAACTGAAATTGTCAGCCAGAAAGCTAATTTTGAATCAACATAGTAGTAGAAATTATGCATTTCTAACAGTCTTTATGAAAAAGTATAGGACCATGATTTGTAATTGTTCTTGCCCACCCCTGCTGCCATCCATGTAAGATTTTGTATCAGTAATGTGAGTCTGGATGGAGACTACAGCTGATGAACAGTATATATCAGTCTGGATGGAGACTACAGCTGATGAACACTACAGCTGATGAACAGTATATATCAGTCTGGATGGAGACTACAGCTGATGAACACTACAGCTGATGAACAGTATATATCAGTCTGGATGGAGACTACAGCTGATGAACAGTATATATCAGTCTGGATGGAGACTACAGCTGATGAACAGTTTATATCAGTCTGGATGGAGACTACAGCTGATGAACAGTATATATCAGTCTGGATGGTAGACTACAGCTGATGAACAGTATATATCAGTCTGGATGGAGACTACAGCTGATGAACACTACAGCTGATGAACAGTATATATCAGTCTGGATGGAGACTACAGCTGATGAACAGTTTATATCAGTCTGGATGGAGACTACAGCTGATGAACAGTATATATCAGTCTGGATGGAGACTACAGCTGATGAACAGTATATATCAGTCTGGATGGAGTCTACAGCTGATGAACAGTATATATCAGTCTGGATGGTAGACTACAGCTGATGAACAGTATATATCAGTCTGGATGGAGACTACAGCTGATGAACAGTTTATATCAGTCTGGATGGAGACTACAGCTGATGAACAGTATATATCAGTCTGGATGGAGACTACAGCTGATGAACAGTATATATCAGTCTGGATGGAGACTACAGCTGATGAACAGTTTATATCAGTCTGGATGGTAGACTACAGCTGATGAACACTACAGCTGATGAACAGTATATATCAGTCTGGATGGAGACTACAGCTGATGAACAGTTTATATCAGTCTGGATGGAGACTACAGCTGATGAACAGTATATATCAGTCTGGATGGTAGACTACAGCTGATGAACAGTTTATATCAGTCTGGATGGAGACTACAGCTGATGAACACTACAGCTGATGAACAGTTTATATCAGTCTGGATGGAGTCTACAGCTGATGAACAGTATATATCAGTCTGGATGGAGACTACAGCTGATGAACAGTATATATCAGTCTGGATGGTAGACTACAGCTGATGAACATTATATATCAGTCTGGATGGAGTCTACAGCTGATGAACAGTATATATCAGTCTGGATGGAGTCTACAGCTGATGAACACTACAGCTGATGAACAGTATATATCAGTCTGGATGGAGTCTACAGCTGATGAACAGTATATATCAGTCTGGATGGTAGACTACAGCTGATGAACAGTTTATATCAGTCTGGATGGAGACTACAGCTGATGAACAGTATATATAAGTCTGGATGGAGTCTACAGCTGATGAACAGTTTATATCAGTCTGGATGGAGACTACAGCTGATGAACAGTATATATAAGTCTGGATGGTAGACTACAGTATCCTTCTACATAAAACCAGGAGCTTTGATAGAATGGCCTGTCAGCCCAAGAGGAGAGGAGAGCTGCAGTCTGTTCAATAAACACATAACCCCCATAATTCCTTAGTAGTGTCTAAGTTACACTCCGCACCGCTGAAGCCCAGCAGTAAAAGTTACTCAGAGGAGGAAGGAGACCCAAGCCAATTCAGTTAACTAACCAAATAAAACAAGTGTTCAGAGATTGAACAGATCCTCAGCAGATGTATAGTGTATAACAAAGTGAACCAAATCATTCTGTAACATCATACCATGAAACACAACAGGAGAGAAAACAAATGTCTTTATATAATTCATGAGTAAGCTTTTTTCCAACCATCTGAAATCTGCTTTCTACAGAAGGAATATCACTCGACCTTATCCCCCTTTATACAGAAGGAATGTCACACGACCTTATCCCCCTTTATACTGAAGGAATATCACACGGCCTTATCCCCCTTTCTACAGAAGGAATATCACACGGCCTTATCCCCCTTTATACAGAAGGAATATCACACGACCTTATCCCCCTTTATACAGAAGGAATATCACACGACCTTATCCCCCTTTATACTGAAGGAATATCACACGGTCTTATCCCCCTTTATACAGAAGGAATATCACACGGCCTTATCCCCCTTTATACAGAAGGAATATCACACGGCCTTATCCCCCTTTATACAGAAGGAATATCACACGGCCTTATCCCCCTTTCTACAGAAGGAATATCACACGACCTTATCCCCCTTTCTACAGAAGGAATATCACATGGCCTTATCCCCCTTTATACTGAAGGAATATCACATGGCCTTATCCCCCTTTATACAGAAGGAATATCACATGGCCTTATCCCCTTTATACAGAAGGAATATCACATGGCCTTATCCCCTTTATACAGAAGGAATATCACACGGCCTTATCCCCTTTATACAGAATGAATATCACATGGCCTTATCCCCCTTTATACAGAAGGAATATCACACGGCCTTATCCCCCTTTTCTACAGAAGGAATATCACACGGCCTTATCCACCTTTATACAGAAGGAATATCCCACGGCCTTATCCCCCTTTCTACAGAAGGAATATCACACGGCCTTATCCCCCTTTCTACAGAAGGAATATCACACGGCCTTATCCCCCTTTTCTACAGAAGGAATATCACACGGCCTTATCCCCCTTTCTACAGAAGGAATATCACACGGCCTTATCCCCCTTTATACAGAAGGAATATCACACGGCCTTATCCCCCTTTTCTACAGAAGGAATATCACACGACCTTATCCCCCTTTCTACAGAAGGAATATCACACGACCTTATCCCCCTTTTCTACAGAAGGAATATCACACGGCCTTATCCCCCTTTATACAGAAGGAATATCACACGGCCTTATCCCCCTTTCTACAGAAGGGATATGACATGGCCTTATCCCCCTTTATACAGAAGGAATGTCACACGGCCTTATCCCCCTTTCTACAGAAGGAATATCACACGGCCTTATCCCCCTTTATACTGAAGGAATATCACATGGCCTTATCCCCCTTTATACAGAAGGAATGTCACACGGCCTTATCCCCCTTTATACAGAAGGAATGTCACACGGCCTTATCCCCCTTTCTACTTAAGGACTATCACACGGCCTTCTCTCCCTTCAGCTATAAACAAGGTGTGATCACACACATTATTATCTTGATTTAAAAAAATAAGCAGAAACTGAGAATTATTTTGATTGTGGAAAACATTGAAAACGTTATTAAGAAGGTTTTAGCTGAATTGGCTCTGGTGAAATGTAGAGCACTAAATAAGGAGTATGGTGCTATTTGGGATGTATCCAGCCACCTGTTGGAATGAAAGCTCATCAGAGTTGATAGGCAAGGAGGTGGTCAGTCAGATTCCAGACTCTATGTGAAATGACACCGCCTACACAAGTATAGAGGAATCCAAATGATTCTGCAATCCGATATACAACAGAGTAATGACGGCCAGTTAGCACACTCAGGGCTTTATTTTCGGCTGCCGTTAAGGCAGCGATATTGTTAAACGCACACTCATTGGTAATTTCGACGTATTAAAAGCCAACGCTCTTCTGTTTCCCAACCCATGAGCCAGGGTTGCTAATTTACCTATCTAATATCAGCTATCATGCGCTGAGGTGGGAGGGTTGAAATACAGGACCCCCCTTCAGCAGTGAGTTAATGGGAGCTGCTACCTGACCAATACCCCGGCTAAACCTCCGTAAGTAGTTGTAGTAGTTGGCAAACCCTACAAACCGCTGCACTTCCTTTACCATGGTTGGAGTCGGCCAATTACACACAGCTGAAATGCGGTCACTCTCCGTCTCCACCCCTGAGGTGGAAATGTGGTACCCTAGGAAGGAGACGGACTGCTGGAAGAACAGACATTTCTCAGCCTTGACATACAGGTAATGCTCCAACATGCTCGGCACGTGTAGCAGAGTATATCAGAATGCGCAGACCTCCCTCCTTCGTCTTTGCAAAAAATTAACTTGAGGCGGGTGAAGTGGAGGACCGAATGTGCCCCTGGCGCAGGGTTTCGGAGACATATGTTTCCAAAGCCTCCATCTCCGCCTGTGAGAGAGGATACACGTGACTCCTGGGAAGTGCAGCGTCTGTGCGATAAATATCCTGGTAATTGCCCCGTCGATGGGGTGGTGATTAAGTTGCCTTCCTTTTGGAGAAGACGAGAGCCAAATCAGCATATTCAGGGGGAATGCGTACGGTGGAGACCTGGTCTGGATTTTCCACCGTAGTAGCACCAACGGAAACCCCTACACACCTCGCCGAGCACTCTTGCGACCATCCCGTGAGAGCCCTCTGTGGCCAAGAAACAGTGGGGTCATGACACACTAACCAGGGTGTGCCTAGCACCACGGGAAACACAGGAGAGTCAATAAGGAAGAAACTAATTTGCTCCATGTGACCCCCCTGCATCACCATGCCCAGAGGAGCGGTGGCCTCCCTAATCATTCCTGACCCTAATGGTCGACTATCTAAGGCGTGAACGGGGAAGGGCATATCCACGGGAACAATGGGGATCCCTAAACTATGGGCGAACGATCTATCGATAAATTTCCCAACCGCACCTGAATCGACGAGCGCCTTATGCTGGGAATGTGGGGGAAATTCAGGAAAAGTGACATACACAAACATATGTGCAACAGAGGGCTCTGGGTGAGAATGGTGTTGACTCACCTGGGGTGATGCATGAGCGCCCTGCCTGCTGCCTCGATACCCAGAGGAACCAACCCGACACCGACCGGCAGTGTGACCTCTGCGGCCACAGATGGTGCACGAGCTGGAACCCCCTCCGGTCTCCCTGCGCACCGCCCCTCCCAGCTCCATGGGTATCGGAGAGAGGGTGCGGGGGGATGGAACCCCCTCCGGTCTCCCTGCGCACCGCCCCTCCCAGCTCCATGGGTATCGGAGAGAGGGTGCGGGGGGATGGAACCCCCTCCGGTCTCCCTGCGCACCGCCCCTCCCAGCTCCATGGGTATCGGAGAGAGGGTGCGGGGGGATGGAACCCCCTCCGGTCTCCCTGCGCACCGCCCCTCCCAGCTCCATGGGTATCGGAGAGAGGGTGCGGGGGGATGGAACCCCCTCCGGTCTCCCTGCGCACCGCCCCTCCCAGCTCCATGGGTATCGGAGAGAGGGTGCGGGGGGATGGAACCCCCTCCGGTCTCCCTGCGCACCGCCTCCCAGCTCCATGGGTATCGGAGAGGGGTGCGGGGGGATGGAACCCCCTCCGGTCTCCCGCACCGCCCCTCCCAGCTCCATGGGTATCGGAGAGAGGGTGCGGGGGGATGGAACCCCCTCCGGTCTCCCTGCGCACCGCCCCTCCCAGCTCCATGGGTATCGGAGAGAGGGTGCGGGGGGATGGAACCCCCTCCGGTCTCCCTGCGCACCGCCCCTCCCAGCTCCATGGGTATCGGAGAGAGGGTGCTGGGGGATGGAACCAACAGAACATCCGAACAGCCAGCAGGTTATCCAGCCGGATGGACAGGTCCATGTATAATAACAGGTAGCCAGCAGGTTATCCAGCCGGATGGACAGGTCCATGTATAATAACAGGTAGCCAGCAGGTTATCCAGCCGGATGGACAGGTCCATGTATAATAACAGGTAGCCAGCAGGTTATCCAGCCGGATGGACAGGTCCATGTATAATAACAGGTAGCCAGCAGGTTATCCAGCCGGATGGACAGGTCCATGTATAATAACAGGTAGCCAGCAGGTTATCCAGCCGGATGGACAGGTCCATGTATAATAACAGGTAGCCAGCAGGTTATCCAGCCGGATGGACAGGTCCATGTATAATAACAGGTAGCCAGCAGGTTATCCAGCCGGATGGACAGGTCCATGTATAATAACACCATACATAAGCTGTTGTCCAGTTATTTCCACTGGTCACTGATTGAAAGTGCTGTATCTCCCTCTCCCTCATTTTTCAGAGTAAAAGCCTGAAACAATGCCTAAAGACTGGCCATGTGTAGAGGAAGCCATAGAGACCCAGAACGGGGTGGATAGGCTTTCAATGGAAAACAGCATTCCAAAATAATAGTACTTCCTGGTTGGATTTTCCTTAGGTTTTTGCCTGCCACATCAGTTCTGTTATACTCACAGACATTATTTTTAACAGTTTTGGAAACTTTAGAGTGTTTTCTATCCAAATCTACTAATGACATGCATATCCTATTTTCTGGGCCTGAGTAGCAGGCAGTTTAATTTGTGCACACGTTGTGCACACTTTTCAGACAAAATTCCGAATGCTAACCCCTCCCCTAGTAAAGTTAATATAACAAAACCACCGTAAACAGAACCATAAATCAATGAAAAAAAAACATTAAGCACCAGCATAACGTGCACAAACACTACAATAAACAATTCCGGACAAGGACATGGGGGGAACAGAGGGTTAAATACACAACATGTAATGATGGAATTTAAACCAGGTGTGTGAGAAGACAAGACAAAACAAATGGAAAATGCAAGGTGGATCAGCGATGGCTAGAAGACCGGTGACGTCGACCGCCGAACGCCGCCCGAACAAGGAGAGGGACCTACTTCGGCGAAAGGCTATTGGACATTACTTTTGTCTACATTCTCTGAAAAGTGTATATATATATATTTTTTTTACCCCTTTTTCTCCCCAATTTCGTGGAATCCAGTAGCTACTATCTTGTCTCATCGCTACAACTCCTGTACGGGCTCGGGAGAGACGAAGGTTGAAAGTCATGTGTCCTCCGATACACAACCCAACCAAGCCGCACTGCTTCTTAACATAGCACGCCATCCATCCCGGAAGCAAGCCGTGCGATGAGACAAGGACATCCCTACCGGCCAAGCCCTCCCTAACCCGGATGACACTAGGCCAATTGTGCGCTGCCCCACAGACCTCCCGGTCGCGGCCGGTTACGATAGAGCCTGAGAACCCAGAGTCTCTGATGGCACAGCTGGCACTGCAGTACAGCATCCTTAACCACTGTGCCACCCGGGAGGCCTCTCTGAAATGTTTTGACTCATAATTTTTTATTGAATTATGTAATTATATGCGAGAAGCCTGTTTGTTATTAAAAAAGGACCGCTTTTTGTTTTTAATTTTTAATTTTGTAAAACAAAATGCCACTTCCTCTTTCCTCTTTTGGAATTCCGGTATCTGTCCGTGGTGCTACATCCGCCTATTGACATTTTCCTGTTTGTTTGTTTACCTTGTTCAAGAGGAAGAGTCAACATGTAGATCATCACCTAAACCAATGTGTGGTATGCAATGTACAGTGCTTGGAAATGCAAACCAATTTCAAACTGTGAATGCAATTCCTTCAGAAAGTATTCACACCCCTTGCCTTTTTCCACATGTTGTCTTATAATAATAATAATAATATATGCCATTTAGCAGACGCTTTTATCCAAAGCGACTTACAGTCATGTGTGCACAAATTCTACGTATGGGTGGTCCCAGGAATCGAACCCACTACCCTGGCGTTACAAGCGCCATGCTCTACCAAATGAGCTACAGAAGGACCACCCAGAAAGACTCACAGCTCTTAGAGACTTACCCAGAAAGACTCACAGCTCTTAGAGACTTACCCAGAAAGACTCACAGCTCTTAGAGACTTACCCAGAAAGACTCACAGCTCTTAGAGACTTACCCAGAAAGACTCACAGCTCTTAGAGACTTATCCAGAAAGACTCACAGCTCTTAGAGACTTACCCAGAAAGGCTCACAGCTCTTAGAGACTCACCCAGAAAGACTCACAGCTCTTAGAGACTTACCCAGAAAGGATCACAGCTCTTAGAGACTTACCCAGAAAGACTCACAGCTCTTAGAGATTTACCCAGAAAGACTCACAGCTCTTAGAGACTTACCCAGAAAGACTCACAGCTCTTAGAGACTTACCCAGAAAGACTCACAGCTCTTAGAGACTTACCCAGAAAGACTCACAGCTCTTAGAGACTTACCCATAAAGACTCACAGCTCTTAGAGACTTACCCAGAAAGACTCACAGCTCTTAGAGACTTACCCAGAAAGACTAACAGCTCTTAGAGACTTACCCAGAAAGACTCACAGCTTTTAGAGACTTACCCAGAAAGACTCACAGCTCTTAGAGACTTACCCAGAAAGACTCACAGCTCTTAGAGACTTACCCAGAAAGACTCACAGCTCTTAGAGACTTACCCAGAAAGACTCACAGCTCTTAGAGACTTACCCAGAAAGACTCACAGCTTTAATCACAAGGTGCTTCTACAAAGTATTTACTCAGGGATGTGAAAACTTTTGTAAATAAGATATATCTGTATTTTATTTTCAAGAAATTAGCAAACATTTCTGAAAACATATTTTCACTGTCAAAGACATACAGCTTCAGGGACAGTGAAAAGACACAAACACAGGTTCACACACGCTAACTCACACACACGCTTGCTCACACACACAGGTAAAGACAGGCTAATTCACACACATGCTAGCTCACACACACACGCTTGCTCACACACACGCTAGCTCACACACAGGTAACGACAGGCTAACTCACACACATGCTAGCTCACACACACACACGCTTGCTCACACACACAGGCTAGCTCACACACACACGCTTGCTCACACACATGCTTGCTCACACACATGCTTGCTCACACACACACAAGCTCACACACACAGGTAAAGACAGGCTAACTCACACACACGCTAGCTCACACACACAGGTACAGACACGCTAGTACACACGCAAGCCCACACACACGCAACTCACACACACACACACACACACATGCTAGCTCACACACACGCAACACACACACACACACACACACGCTAGCTCACACACACGCTAGCTCACACACACAGGTAAAGACACGCTAGCTCACACACGCACTAGCTCACACAAACAGGTACAGACATGCTAGCTCATACAGACGCTAGATAACACACACAGGTAAATAAATAAATCAAATTTGATTTGATTTGACAGGTACACACACGCTAACTCACACACACACTAACTCACACACACACGCTAACTGACACACACGCTAGCTCACACACACAGGTAAAGCCAGGCTAATGCACACACATGCTAGCTCACGCACACACGCTTGCTCACACACATGCTAGCTCACACACAGGTAACGACAGGCTAACTCACACACATGCTAGCTCACACACACACACGCTTGCTCACACACACAGGCTAGCTCACACACACATGCTTGCTCACACACATGCTTGCTCACACACACACGCTTGCTCACACACACACAAGCTCACACACACAGGTAAAGACAGGCTAACTCACACACACGCTAGCTCACACACACAGGTACAGACACGCTAGCACACACGCAAGCCCACACACACGCAGCTCACACACACACACACACGCTAGCTCACACACACGCAACACACACACACACACACACGCTAGCTCACACACATGCTAGCTCACACAAACAGGTACAGACATGCTAGCTCACACAGACGCTAGATAACACACACAGGTACAGACACGCTAGCTCACACACACACTAGCTCACACACACACTAGCTCACACACACGCTAGCTCACACACACAGGTAAAGACACGCTAGCTCACACACACGCTAGCTCACACACACGCTAGCTCACACACACGCTAACTCACAAACACAGGTAAAGACACGCTAGCTCACACGCACACAAACTCACACACACAGGTAAAGACAAGCTAACTCACACACACGCTAGCTCACACACACAGGTACAGACACGCTAGCACACACGCAAGCCCACACACACGCAACTCACACACACACACACACACACACACACACACGCTAGCTCACACACACGCAACACACACACACGCTAGCTCACACACACGCTAGCTCACACACACGCTAAACAGGTACAGACATGCTAGCTCACACAGACGCTAGATAACACGCTAGATAACACACACAGGTACAGACACGCTAGCTCACACACACACTAGCTCACACACACGCTAGCTCACACACACAGGTAAAGACACGCTAGCTCACACACACACTAGCTCACACAAACAGGTACAGACATGCCAGCTCACACACACGCTAGCTAACACACACAGGTACACACAAGTTAGCTCACACACTCCACACACACGTACATTGTGATATTGTTGTATGGTGGTATTATACATGTTTTATTCTAGATATGTAGTGGTGTAATAATGTGTTGTATTGTAGATATGTAGTGGTAGAGTAGTGGTGTAATAATGTGTTGTATTGTAGATATGTAGTGGTAGAGTAGTGGTGTAATAATGTGTTGTATTGTAGATATGTAGTGGTAGAGTAGTGGTGTAATAATGTGTTGTATTGTATATATGTAGTGGTAGAGTAGTGGTGTTATAATGTGTTGTATTGTAGATATGTAGTGGTAGAGTAGTGGTGTAATAATGTGTTGTATTGTAGATATGTAGTGGTGTAATAATGTGTTGTATTGTAGATATGTAGTGGTGTTATAATGTGTTGTATTGTAGATATGTAGTGGTAGAGTAGTGGTGTAATAATGTGTTGTATTGTAGATATGTAGTGGTAGAGTAGTGGGGTAATAATGTGTTGTATTGTAGATATGTAGTGGTAGAGTAGTGGTATAATAATGTGTTGTATTGTAGATATGTAGTGGTAGAGTAGTGGTGTAATAATGTGTTGTATTGTAGATATTTAGTGGTAGAGTAGTGGTGTTATAATGTGTTGTATTGTAGATATGTAGTGGTGTAATAATGTGTTGTATTGTAGATATGTAGTGGTAGAGTAGTGGTGTAATAATGTGTTGTATTGTAGATATGTAGTGGTGGTATAATGTGTTGTATTGTAGATATATAGTGGTGGTATAATGTGTTGTATTGTAGATATCTAGTGGTAGAGTAGTGGTGTAATAATGTGTTGTATTGTAGATATGTAGTGGTGTAATAATGTGTTGTATTGTAGATATGTAGTGGTGTTATAATGTGTTGTATTGTAGATATGTAGTGGTAGAGTAGTGGTGTAATAATGTGTTGTATTGTAGATATGTAGTGGTAGAGTAGTGGTGTAATAATGTGTTGTATTGTAGATATGTAGTGGTGTTATAATGTGTTGTATTGTAGATATGTAGTGGTAGAGTAGTGGTGTAATAATGTGTTGTATTGTAGATATGTAGTGGTAGAGTAGTGGTGTAATAATGTATTGTAGATATGTAGTGGTAGAGTAGTGGTGTAAGAATGTGTTGTATTGTAGATATGTAGTGGTGTAATAATGTGTTGTATTGTAGTGAGTGGTGTAATAATGTTATACTATGTACTGCTTATGTTCTGTTTAATATGTAATGTAAGTATAAGTGTTTGTTATAACTAGGCCCTATTATAGGGTTACTATTTCTGAAACTATCTTTAGCAAATAGGCCAAACATTTATGCGCTCCTGAGTTCATGACAAGGGAACATAAAACTCCATAAATCCAGAACTTGAGGAAACCACAAGTTTCAGAGCAGTTTTTCTTGGCAAACCCTTCTTCACACCCACAACTTACTAATTTATAGAAAGCCTCTCAACGCCAGGTGTTGTGCCCAGAATTCCCGCTGTCAAAATATTTCTGAAACAGCCCCACAGCAACATCGCCAAGTGAGTGTGCTACGATATAAGTTTGCGTTTGGCTTGTTAAAATGTAGCCCCCCAGACTTAAAAGGTTTAGTTCTTAACTAAAATCTAAGGACACAGAGATAGAGAAAGAAAGAGAGAGAGAGAGAGAGAGAGAGGAGATGAGAGAGCAGGAGAGAGAGAAAGTGTGAGAGAGAGCGAGAGAGAGAGAGCGAAAGAGTGAGAGAAGGAGAAAGTGTGTGAGAGATAAAGAGAGGGTTACAGAATGAGAAAGAGAGCGGGAGATAGAGGGAGTGAGAGAGAGGGAAGATGAGAGAGAAATATATATATATAGAGAGAGCGAGAGAGCGAGAGAGCGAGAGAGCGAGAGAGAAAGAGAGAGAGAGAGAGAGAGAGAGAGAGAGAGAGAGAGAGAGCGAGAGAGCGAGAGAGCGAGAGTGCGAGAGTGCGAGAGTGTGAGAGCGAAAGGGTGAGAGCGAAAGAGTGTGAGAGCGAAAGAGTGAGAGCGAAAGAGTGAGAGAAGGAGAAAGTGTGTGAGAGATAAAGAGAGGGTTACAGAATGAGAAAGAGAGCGGGAGATAGAGGGAGTGAGAGAGAGGAAGATGAGAGAGAAATATATATATATAGAGAGAGAGAGAGATGGAGGATGAGAGAGATACAGACAGACAGACAGACAGACAGACAGACAGACAGACAGACAGACAGACAGACAGACAGACAGACAGACAGACAGACAGACAGACAGATAGAGAGAGATGGAGGCTGAGCGAGAGAGAGAGAGAGAGAGAGAGAGAGAGAGAGAGGAGATGAGAGAGCAGGAGAGAGAGAAAGTGTGAGAGAGAGCGAGAGAGAGAGAGCGAAAGAGTGAGAGAAGGAGAAAGTGTGTGAGAGATAAAGAGAGGTTACAGAATGAGAAAGAGAGCGGGAGATAGAGGGAGTGAGAGAGAGGGAAGATGAGAGAGAAATATATATATAGAGAGAGCGAGAGAGCGAGAGAGAGAGAAGAGAGAGAGAGAGAGAGAGAGAGAGAGAGAGAGAGAGAGAGAGAGAGCGAGAGAGCGAGAGAGCGAGAGTGCGAGTGTGAGAGCGAAAGGGTGAGAGCGAAAGAGTGTGAGAGCGAAAGAGTGAGAGCGAAAGAGTGAGAGAAGGAGAAAGTGTGTGAGAGATAAAGAGAGGGTTACAGAATGAGAAAGAGAGCGGGAGATAGAGGGAGTGAGAGAGAGGGAAGATGAGAGAGAAATATATATATATAGAGAGAGAGAGAGAGAGAGAGAGAGAGAGAGAGAGAGAGAGAGAGAGAGAGAGAGAGAGAGAGAGAGAGAGAGAGAGAGAGAGATGGAGGATGAGCGATACAGACAGACAGACAGACAGACAGACAGACAGACAGACAGACAGACAGACAGACAGACAGACAGACAGACAGATAGAGAGAGATGGAGGCTGAGCGAGAGAGAGAGAGAGAGAGAGAGAGAGAGATGGAGGATGAGCGATAGAGAGAGAGGGAGAGAGGGAGAGAGAGAAAGAGAGACAGACAGACAGACAGACAGACAGACAGACAGACAGACAGACAGACAGACAGACAGACAGACAGACAGAGAGTGATAGAAAGAAAGAAAGAGAGAGAGAGAGAGAGAGAGAGAGAGAGAGAGAGAGAGAATATGTGTCAACAGTAACCTTGGGGAAATCCTCTGCATTATCATTAACAGCAGACTCGTACATTTCCTCAATGAAAACAATGTACTGAGCAAATGTCAAATTGGCTTTTTACCAAATTACCGTACAACAGACCATGTATTCACCCTGCACACCCTAATTGACAACCAAACAAACCAAAACAAAGGCAAAGTCTTCTCATGCTTTGTTTACATTTTACATTTAAGTCATTTAGCAGACGCTCTTATCCAGAGCGACTTACAAATTGGTGCGTTCACCTTATGACATCCAGTAGAACAGTCACTTTACAGTAGTGCATCTAAATCTTAAAGGGGGGTGAGAAGGATTACTTACCCTATCCTAGGTATTCCTTAAAGAGGTGGGGTTTCAGGTGTCTCCGGAAGGTGGTGATTGACTCCGCTGTCCTGGCGTCGTGAGGGAGTTTGTTCCACCATTGGGGGCCAGAGCAGCGAACAGTTTTGACTGGGCTGAGCGGGAACTGTACTTCCTCAGTGGTAGGGAGGCGAGCAGGCCAGAGGTGGATGAACGCAGTGCCCTTGTTTGGGTGTAGGGCCTGATCAGAGCCTGGAGGTACTGAGGTGCCGTTCCCCTCACAGCTCCGTAGGCAAGCACCATGGTCTTGTAGCGGATGCGAGCTTCAACTGGAAGCCAGTGGAGAGAGCGGAGGAGCGGGGTGACGTGAGAGAACTTGGGAAGGTTGAACACCAGACGGGCTGCGGCGTTCTGGATGAGTTGTAGGGGTTTAATGGCACAGGCAGGGAGCCCAGCCAACAGCGAGTTGCAGTAATGTTTGTTGATTTCAAAAAAGGCTTCGACTCAATCTGGCATGAGGGTCATGATGTAAAACATACGACATTGTAAAATCCATGTACACAAACAACAAGTGTGCAGTTAAAATAGCAAAAAACACACACATTTCTTCACACAGGGTCATGGGGTTAGACAGGGATGCAGCTTAAGCCCCACCCTCTTCAACATATATATCAACGAATTGGCGCGGGCACTAGAAAAGTCTGCTGCACCCGGCCTCCCCCTGCTAGAATCCGAAGTCAAATGTCTGCTGTTTGCTGATGATCTGGTGCTTCTGTCACCAACCAAGGAGGGCCTACAGCAGCACCTAGATCTTATGCACAGATTCTGTCAGACCTGGGCCCTGACAGTAAATCTCAGTAAGACCAAAATAATGGTGTTCCAAAAAAGGTCCAGTCACCAGGACCACAAATACAAATTCCATCTAGACACTGTTGCCCTAGAGCACACAAAAAACTATTACATACCTTGGCCTAAACATCAGCGCCACAGGTAACTTCCACAAAGCTGTGAACGATCTGAGAGACAAGGCAAGAAGGGCATTCTATGCCATCAAAAGAAACATAAATTTCAACATACCAATTAGGATTTGGCTAAAAATACTTGAATCAGTCATAGAGCCCATTGCCCTTTATGGTTGTGAGTTCTGGGGTCCGCTCACCAACCAAGACTTCACAAAATGGGACAAACACCAAATTGAGACTCTGCACGCAGAATTCTGCAAAGAAATCCTCCGTAGAACACCAAATAATGCATGCAGAGCAGAATTAGGCCGATACCCACTAATTATCAAAATCCAGAAAAGAGCCGTTAAATTCTACAACTACCTAAAAGGAAGCGATTCACAAACCTTCCATAACAAAGCCATCACCTACAGAGAGAACCTGGAGAAGAGTCCCCTAAGCAAGCTGGTCCTGGGGCTCTGTTCACAAACACACCCTACAGAGCCCCAGGACAACAGCACAATTAGACCCAACCAAATCATGAGAAAACAAAAAGATAATTACTTAACACATTGGAAAGAATTAACAAAAAAACAGAGTAAACTAGAATGCTATTTGGCCCTACACAGAGCGTACACAGCGGCAGAATACCTGACCACTGTGACCGACCAAGAATTAAGGAAAGCTTTGACTATGTACAGACTCAGTGAGCATAGCCTTGCTATTGAGAAAGGCCGCCGTAGGCAGACATGGCTCTCAAGAGAAGACAGGCTATGTGCTCACTGCCCACAAAATGAGGTGGAAACTGAGCTACACTTCCTAACCTCCTGCCCAATGTATGACCATATTAGAGAGACATATTTCCCTCAGATTACACAGATCCACAAAGAATTTGAAAACAAATCCAATTTTGAAAATCTCCCATATCTACTGGGTGAAATTCCACAGTGTGCCATCACAGCAGCAAGATTTGTGACCTGTTGCCACGAGAAAAGGGCAACCAGTGAAGAACAAACACCATTGTAAATACAACCCATATTTATGATTATTTATTTTATCTTGTGTGCTTTAACCATTTGTACATTGTTAAAACACTGTATATATATATATATATATATATATATATATATATATATATATATATGACATTTGTAATCTTTACTGTCTTTACTGTTTTGAAACTTCTGTATGTGTAATGTTTACTGTTAATTTTTGTTGTTTTTCACTTTATATATTAACTTTGTATGTTGTCTACCTCACTTGCTTTGGCAATGTTAACACATGTTTCCCATGCCAATAAAGCCCTTGAATTGAATTGAATTGAGAGAGAGAGAGAGAGAGAGAGAGAGAGAGAGAGAGAGAGAGAGAGAGAGAGAGAGAGAGACAGACAGAGAAAGAGAGAGAGAGAGAGAGAGAGAGAGAGAGAGAGAGAGAGAGAGAGAGAGAGAGAGAGAGAGAGAGAGAGAGAGAGAGGGAGAGAGAGAGAGGGAGAGAAGAGTTTGATGCCAGTTTCCTATTCAGATGATGATTAAAAAGCATGGTGTTTTTATAGCTGCTTGATGTCGAGGAGAGGAGGCAATCTTGCTGCAGTCACAGCCTTCCAGCCTTTTCAACAGAAAATTAATTTGACAGGTTTGCATTAAGGCAGCTGATCAATATCCACTTAGAGCAGTGAGGGCTAAGAGAAGAAACAGAACTGACCGCTGGGTTACGAGATGAGAAAAAATGAATCTTGGAGCTTTTTCCCCTGGTCTCGATGTCTCTAAGCTCTGTGCTACATCAGTGCTCTGACCTCCAGCCATTGATCGGCTGCAGTTAACATGACAAAGGCCTGGAAGTTATACCACGATGTAGCTACCAGGGAACAATCAACCCACCTGCACTAAATATTTGATGGACTGACTAGCATTTCTTGGCTTATGTACAAGAAAGGAGAAAAAAAACATATTTTCTCTCTTCTGGAAATGAAATAGAGTGGGAGAGTTCTGACAGGACCTCTCTGCTCATGCATCTTAACATGAGAGGAGAGTGGAAGAGGACAGAGAAGGAGAGGAGGAAGAGGAGGAGAGGTGGAGAGGAAGAGAGGAGGAGACAGGTACGAGAGGAGGAGAGGAGGTGTGGCAGAGAGAAGGAGAGCAGAGGGAAGAAGAAGAGAGGAGGAGGGAGGATAATAAGGAGAGGATGAGTGGAGGAGGACAGGACACGTGGAGGAAAGGAGAAGAGGAAGAGGAGAGGACTGGAGGATGAGAGGAGGAGGAGAACAGAAGAAGGAGGAGGAAAGGAGGACGAGAGGATGAGAGAGAGAGAGAGCTAGAGGGGGAGAGGGGGATAGAAGGTGGGGATGAGAAGAGGAGAGGACGAGATTAGGCGAGGTGGAGAAGGGAGGCGAGGAGGAGAGGAGAGGGAAGGAGAGGCCCAAACTAGGAGTACACATTCAAGCCACCATTGGACCAGAGCTCAGAGCTGTCAGAGGCTATTTAATTTCTAAATTCAATCTTTCAATATGACTATATCCAATGTTTCAATATGACTTGATCCAATGTTTCAATCTGAGTTGATCCAATGTTTCAATATGACTTGATCCAATGTTTCAATATGAGTTGATCCAATGTTTCAATATGACTTGATCCAATGTTTCAATATGACTTGATCCAATGTTTCAATATGAGTTGATCCAATGTTTCAATATGACTTGATCCAATGTTTCAATATGACTTGATCCAATGTTTCAATATGAGTTGATCCAATGTTTCAATATGAGTTGATCCAATGTTTCAATATGACTTGATCCAATGTTTCAATATGAGTTGATCCAATGTTTCAATATGACTTGATCCAATGTTTCAATATGACTTGATCCAATGTTTCAATATGAGTTGATCCAATGTTTCAATATGACTTGATCCAATGTTTCAATATGACTTGATCCAATGTTTCAATATGAGTTGATCCAATGTTTCAATATGACTTGATCCAATGTTTCAATATGACTTGATCAATGTTTCAATATGAGTTGATCCAATGTTTCAATATGACTTGATCCAATGTTTCAATATGACTTGATCCAATGTTTCAATATGAGTTGATCAATGTTTCAATATGACTTGATCCAATGTTTCAATATGACTTGATCAATGTTTCAATATGAGTTGATCCAATGTTTCAATATGACTTGATCCAATGTTTCAATATGACTTGATCCAATGTTTCAATATGAGTTGATCCAATGTTTCAATATGACTTGATCCAATGTTTCAATATGACTTGATCCAATGTTTCAATATGAGTTGATCCAATGTTTCAATATGAGTTGATCCAATGTTTCAATATGACTTGATCCAATGTTTCAACATGACTTGATCCAATGTTTCAATATGACTTGATCCAATGTTTCAATATGAGTTGATCCAATGTTTCAATATGAGTTGATCCAATGTTTCAATATGAGTTGATCCAATGTTTCAATATGAGTTGATCCAATGTTTCAATATGAGTTGATCCAATGTTTCAATATGACTTGATCCAATGTTTCAATATGAGTTGATCCAATGTTTCAATATGAGTTGATCCAATGTTTCAATATGACTTGATCCAATGTTTCAATATGAGTTGATCCAATGTTTCAATATGAGTTGATCCAATGTTTCAATATGACTTGATCCATTGTTTCAATATGAGTTGATCCAATGTTTCAATATTTCAATATGACTTGATCCGTTTGTTTCAATATGACTTGATCCAATATGACTTGATCCAATGTTTCAATATGACTTGATCCAATATGACTTGATCCAATGTTTCAATATGACTTGATCCAATATGACTTGATCCAATGTTTCAATATGACTTGATCCAATATGACTTGATCCAATGTTTCAATATGACTTGATCCAATATGACTTGATCCAATGTTTCAACATTACTTGATCCATTGTTTCAATATGACTTGATCCATTGTTTCAATATGAGTTGATCCACTGTTTCAGTCTGACTTGATCCAATGTTTCAATATTTCAATATGACTTGATCCATTGTTTCAATATGACTTGATCCATTGTTTCAATATGAGTTGATCCAATGTTTCAATATGACTTGATCCAATGTTTCAATGACTTGATCCATTGTTTCAATATGAGTTGATCCACTGTTTCAATCTGACTTGATCCAATGTTTCAATATTTCAATATGACTTGATCCATTGTTTCAATATGACTTGATCCATTGTTTCAATATGAGTTGATCCAATGTTTCAATATGACTTGATCCAATGTTTCAATGACTTAATCCAATGTTTCAATATGAGTTGATCCAATGTTTCAATATGAGTTGATCCAATGTTTCAATATGACCTGATCCAATGTTTCAATATGACTTGATCCATTGTTTCAATATGAGTTGATCCACTGTTTCAATCTGACTTGATCCAATGTTTCAATATGACTTGATCTGTTTGTTTCAATATGACTTG
This sequence comes from Oncorhynchus keta, assembly GCF_023373465.1. Lineage (NCBI taxonomy): Eukaryota > Metazoa > Chordata > Actinopteri > Salmoniformes > Salmonidae > Oncorhynchus > Oncorhynchus keta. Next base: position 1,450,814 of record NC_068429.1, on the reverse strand, counting down.
ATCCAATATGACTTGATCCAATGTTTCAGTATGACTTGATCCATTGTTTCAATATGACTTGATCCATTGTTTCAATATGACTTGATCCATTGTTTCAATCTAACTTGATCCATTGTTTCAATATGACTTGATCCAATGTTTCAATATGACTTGATCCAATGTTTCAATCTAACTTGATCCATTGTTTCAATATGACTTGATCCAATGTTTCAATATGACTTAATCCATTGTTTCAATATGACTTGATGCAATATGACTTGATTCCATGATTCAATATGACTTGTTCCATTGTTTCAATATGACTTGATCCATTGTTTCAATATGACTTGATCCATTGTTTCAATATGATTTGATCCAATGTTTCAATATGACTTGATCCAATGTTTCAATATGACCTGATCCAATGTTTCAATATGACTTGATCCAATGTTTAAATATGACTTGATACAATGTTTCAATATAACTTGATACAATGTTTCAATATGACATGATCCATTGTTTCAATATGACTTGATCCAATATGACTTGATCCAATGTTTCAATTTGACGTGATCCAATGTTTCAATATGACTTGATCCAATGTTTCAATATGACTTGATCCAATATGACTTGATCCATTGTTTCAATATGATTTGATCCAATATGACTTGATCCATTATTTCAATATGACTTGATCCATTGTTTCAATATGACTTGATCCAATATGACTTGATCCATTATTTCAATATGACTTGATCCATTGTTTCAATATGATTTGATCCAATATGACTTGATCCATTATTTCAATATGACTTGATCCATTATTTCAATATGACTTGATCCATTGTTTCAATATGACTTGATCCAATATGACTTGATCCATTATTTCAATATGACTTGATCCATTGTTTCAATATGATTTGATCCAATATGACTTGATCCATTATTTCAATATGACTTGATCCATTATTTCAATATGACTTGATCCATTGTTTCAATATGACTTGATCCAATATGACTTGATCCAATGTTTCAACATGACTTGATCCAATGTTTCAATATTTCAATATGACTTGATCCGTTTGTTTCAATATGACTTGATCCAATATGACTTGATCCAATGTTTCAATCTGACTTGATCCAATATGACTTGATCCAATGTTTCAATCTGACTTGATCCATTGTTTCAACATGACTTGATCCAATGTTTCAATCTGACTTGATCCAATGTTTCAATATGACTTGATCCAATGTTTCAATCTAACTTGATCCATTGTTTCAATATGACTTGATCCATTGTTTCAATATGACTTGATCCAATCTGACTTGATCCAATGTTTCAATTTGACGTGATCCATTGTTTCAATATGACTTGATCCAATGTTTCAATATGACTATATCCAATGTTTCAATCTTTCAATATGACTTGATCCAATGTTTCAATATGAGTTGATCCAATATTTCAATATGAGTTGATCCAATGTTTCAATATGAGTTGATCCAATGTTTCAATATGACTTGATCCACTGTTTCAATCTGACTTGATCCAATGTTTCAACATGAGTTGATCCAATATTTCAATATGAGTTGATCCAATGTTTCAATATGAGTTGATCCAATGTTTCAATATGACTTGATCCATTGTTTCAATATGACTTGATCCAATGTTTCAATATGACTATATCCAATGTTTCAATCTTTCAATATGACTTGATCCAATGTTTCAATATGAGTTGATCCAATATTTCAATATGAGTTGATCCAATGTTTCAATATGAGTTGATCCAATGTTTCAATATGACTTGATCCAATGTTTCAACATGACTTGATCCACTGTTTCAATATGACTTGTTCCAATGTTTCAATATTTCAATATGACTTGATCCGTTTGTTTCAATATGACTTGATCCAATGTTTCAATATTTCAATATGACTTGATCCGTTTGTTTCAATATGACTTGATCCAATGTTTCAATATTTCAATATGGCTTGATCCGTTTGTTTCAATATGACTTGATCCGTTTGTTTCAATATGACTTGATCCAATGTTTCAATATTTCAATATGACTTGATCCGTTTGTTTCAATATGACTTGATCCAATGTTTCAATATTTCAATATGACTTGATCCGTTTGTTTCAATATGACTTGATCCAATGTTTCAATATTTCAATATGACTTGATCCGTTTGTTTCAATATGACTTGATCCAATGTTTCAATCTGACTTGATCCAATATGACTTGATCCAATGTTACAATCTGACTTGATCCATTGTTTCAACATGACTTGATCCAATGTTTCAATATTTCAATTTGACGTGATCCATTGTTTCAACATGACTTGATCCACTGTTTCAATCTGACTTGATCCAATGTTTCAATATTTCAATATGACTTGATCCGTTTGTTTCAATATGCCTTGATCCAATATGAGTTGATCCAATGTTTCAATATGACTTGATCCATTGTTTCAACATGACTTGATCCACTGTTTCAATCTGACTTGATCCAATGTTTCAATATTTCAATATGACTTGATCCGTTTGTTTCAATATGCCTTGATCCAATATGACTTGATCCAATGTTTCAATATGACTTGATCCAATATGACTTGATCCAATGTTTCAATATGACTTGATCCAACATGACTTGATCCATTGTTTCAATATGACTTGATCCAATGTTTCAATATGAGTTGATCCAATATTTCAATATGAGTTGATCCAATGTTTCAATATGAGTTGATCCAATGTTTCAATATGACTTGATCCAATGTTTCAATATGACTTAATCCATTGTTTCAATATGACTTCATGCAATATGACTTGATTCCATGATTCAATATGACTTGATTCAATGTTTCAATATGAGTTGATCCAATGTTTCAATATGAGTTGATCCAATGTTTCAATATGACTTGATCCATTGTTTCAATATGACTTGATCCAATGTTTCAATATGACTATATCCAATGTTTCAATCTTTCAATATGACTTGATCCAATGTTTCAATATGAGTTGATCCAATATTTCAATATGAGTTGATCCAATGTTTCAATATGAGTTGATCCAATGTTTCAATATGACTTGATCCAATGTTTCAACATGACTTGATCCACTGTTTCAATATGACTTGTTCCAATGTTTCAATATTTCAATATGACTTGATCCAATGTTTCAATATGAGTTGATCCAATATTTCAATATGAGTTGATCCAATGTTTCAATATGAGTTGATCCAATGTTTCAATATGACTTGACCCAATGTTTCAATATGACTTGATCCAATGTTTCAATATTTCAATATGACTTGATCCGTTTGTTTCAATATGACTTGATCCAATGTTTCAATATTTCAATATGACTTGATCCGTTTGTTTCAATATGACTTGATCCAATGTTTCAATATTTCAATATGACTTGATCCGTTTGTTTCAATATGACTTGATCCAATGTTTCAATATTTCAATATGACTTGATCCGTTTGTTTCAATATGACTTGATCCAATGTTTCAATATTTCAATATGACTTGATCCGTTTGTTTCAATATGACTTGATCCAATGTTTCAATATTTCAATATGACTTGATCCGTTTGTTTCAATATGACTTGATCCAATGTTTCAATATTTCAATATGACTTGATCCGTTTGTTTCAATATGACTTGATCCAATGTTACAATCTGACTTGATCCATTGTTTCAACATGACTTGATCCAATGTTTCAATATTTCAATTTGACGTGATCCATTGTTTCAACATGACTTGATCCACTGTTTCAATCTGACTTGATCCAATGTTTCAATATTTCAATATGACTTGATCCGTTTGTTTCAATATGCCTTGATCCAATATGAGTTGATCCAATGTTTCAATATGACTTGATCCATTGTTTCAACATGACCTGATCCACTGTTTCAATCTGACTTGATCCAATGTTTCAATATTTCAATATGACTTGATCCGTTTGTTTCAATATGCCTTGATCAATATGACTTGATCAATGTTTCAATATGACTTGATCCAATATGACTTGATCCAATGTTTCAATATGACTTGATCCAACATGACTTGATCCATTGTTTCAATATGACTTGATGCAATTTGACTTGATTCCATGTTTCAATATGACTTGATCCAATGTTTCAATATGAGTTGATCCAATATTTCAATATGAGTTGATCCAATGTTTCAATATGAGTTGATCCAATGTTTCAATATGACTTGATCCAATGTTTCAATATGACTTAATCCATTGTTTCAATATGACTTCATGCAATATCACTTGATTCCATGATTCAATATGACTTGATTCAATGTTTCAATATGAGTTGATCCAATGTTTCAATATGACTTGATCCAATGTTTCAATCTAACTTGATCCATTGTTTCAATATGACTTGATCCAATGTTTCAATATGACTTAATCCATTGTTTCAATATGACTTCATGCAATATGACTTGATTCCATGTTTCAATATGATTTGATCCAATGTTTCAATATGACTTGATCCAATGTTTCAATATGACTTGATCCAATATGACTTGATCCAATGTTTCAATATATCTATATCCAATGTTTCAACATGACTTGATCCATTGTTTCAATATGACTTGATCCAATATGACTTGATCCATTATTTCAATATGACTTGATCCAATGTTTCAATCTGACTTGATCCAATGTTTCAATATGACTTGATCCAATGTTTCAACATGACTTGATCCAATGTTTCAATATGACTTGATCCATTGTTTCAACATGACTTGATCCAATATGACTTGATCCATTATTTCAATATGACTTGATCCAATGTTTCAATCTGACTTGATCCATTGTTTCAATATGACTTGATCCATTGTTTCAATATGACTTGATCCATTATTTCAATATGACTTGATCCAATGTTTCAATCTGACTTGATCCATTGTTTCAATATGACTTGATCCATTGTTTCAATATGACTTGATCCATTATTTCAATATGACTTGATCCAATGTTTCAATCTGACTTGATCCATTGTTTCAACATGACTTGATCCATTGTTTCAACATGACTTGATCCATTGTTTCAATATGACTTGATCCATTGTTTCAATATGACTTGATCCATTATTTCAATATGACTTGATCCAATGTTTCAATATGACTTGATCCATTGTTTCAACATGACTTGATCCATTATTTCAATATGACTTGATCAATGTTTCAATATGACTTGATCCATTGTTTCAATATGACTTGATCCATTATTTCAATATGACTTGATCCAATGTTTCAATCTGACTTGATCCATTGTTTCAACATGACTTGATCCATTGTTTCAACATGACTTGATCCATTATTTCAATATGACTTGATCCAATGTTTCAATCTGACTTGATCCATTGTTTCAATATGACTTGATCCATTGTTTCAATATGACTTGATCCAATCTGACTTGATCCAATGTTTCAATTTGATGTGATCCATTGTTTCAATATGACGACTTGATCCAATGTTTCAATATGACTATATCCAATGTTTCAATCTTTCAATATGACTTGATCCAATGTTTCAATATGAGTTGATCCAATGTTTCAATATGAGTTGATCCAATGTTTCAATATGAGTTGATCCAGTGTTTCAATATGACTTGATCCACTGTTTCAATCTGACTTGATCCAATGTTTCAATATGACTTGATCCACTGTTTCAACATGACTTGATCCACTGTTTCAACATGACTTGATCCAATGTTTCAATATGACTTGATCCACTGTTTCAATATGACTTGATCCAATGTTTCAATATTTCAATATGACTTGATCCGTTTGTTTCAATATGACTTGATCCAATGTTTCAATCTGACTTGATCCAATATGACTTGACCCAGTGTTTCAACATGACTTGATCCAATGTTTCAATATTTCAATATGACTTGATCCAATGTTTCAATTTGACTTGATCCAATATGACTTGATCCAATGTTTCAATCTGACTTGATCCATTGTTTCAACATGACTTGATCAATATTTCAACATGACTTGATCCACTGTTTCAATATGACTTGATCAATGTTTCAATATGACTTGATCCAATGTTTCAATATGACTTGATCCAATGTTTCAATATGATTTGATCCAATGTTTCAATATGACTTGATCCGATGTTTCAATATGACCTGATCCAATGTTTCAATATGACTTGATCCAATGTTTCAATATGACTTGATACAATGTTTCAATATAACTTGATACAATGTTTCAATATGACATGATCCATTGTTTCAATATGACTTGATCCAATATGACTTGATCCAATGTTTCAATTTGACGTGATCCAATGTTTCAATATGACTTGATCCAATGTTTCAATATATCTATATCCAATGTTTCAACATGACTTGATCCATTGTTTCAATATGACTTGATCCAATATGACTTGATCCATTATTTCAATATGACTTGATCCAATGTTTCAATCTGACTTGATCCAATGTTTCAATATGACTTGATCCAATGTTTCAACATGACTTGATCCAATGTTTCAATATGACTTGATCCATTGTTTCAACATGACTTGATCCAATATGACTTGATCCATTATTTCAATATGACTTGATCCAATGTTTCAATCTGACTTGATCCATTGTTTCAATATGACTTGATCCATTGTTTCAATATGACTTGATCCATTATTTCAATATGACTTGATCCAATGTTTCAATCTGACTTGATCCATTGTTTCAATATGACTTGATCCATTGTTTCAATATGACTTGATCCATTATTTCAATATGACTTGATCCAATGTTTCAATCTGACTTGATCCATTGTTTCAACATGACTTGATCCATATTGTTTCAACATGACTTGATCCATTGTTTCAATATGACTTGATCCATTGTTTCAATATGACTTGATCCATTATTTCAATATGACTTGATCCAATGTTTCAATATGACTTGATCCATTGTTTCAACATGACTTGATCCATTATTTCAATATGACTTGATCCAATGTTTCAATATGACTTGATCCATTGTTTCAATATGACTTGATCCATTATTTCAATATGACTTGATCAATGTTTCAATCTGACTTGATCCATTGTTTCAACATGACTTGATCCATTGTTTCAACATGACTTGATCCATTATTTCAATATGACTTGATCCAATGTTTCAATCTGACTTGATCCATTGTTTCAATATGACTTGATCCATTGTTTCAATATGACTTGATCCAATCTGACTTGATCCAATGTTTCAATTTGATGTGATCCATTGTTTCAATATGACGACTTGATCCAATGTTTCAATATGACTATATCCAATGTTTCAATCTTTCAATATGACTTGATCCAATGTTTCAATATGAGTTGATCCAATGTTTCAATATGAGTTGATCCAATGTTTCAATATGAGTTGATCCAATGTTTCAATATGACTTGATCCACTGTTTCAATCTGACTTGATCCAATGTTTCAATATGACTTGATCCACTGTTTCAACATGACTTGATCCACTGTTTCAACATGACTTGATCCAATGTTTCAATATGACTTGATCCACTGTTTCAATATGACTTGATCCAATGTTTCAATATTTCAATATGACTTGATCCGTTTGTTTCAATATGACTTGATCCAATGTTTCAATCTGACTTGATCCAATATGACTTGACCCAGTGTTTCAACATGACTTGATCCAATGTTTCAATATTTCAATATGACTTGATCCAATGTTTCAATTTGACTTGATCCAATATGACTTGATCCAATGTTTCAATCTGACTTGATCCATTGTTTCAACATGACTTGATCCATTGTTTCAACATGACTTGATCCACTGTTTCAATATGACTTGATCCAATGTTTCAATATGACTTGATCCAATGTTTCAATATGACTTGATCCAATGTTTCAATATGATTTGATCCAATGTTTCAATATGACTTGATCCGATGTTTCAATATGACCTGATCCAATGTTTCAATATGACTTGATCCAATGTTTCAATATGACTTGATACAATGTTTCAATATAACTTGATCCAATATGACTTGATCCAATGTTTCAATTTGACGTGATCCAATGTTTCAATCTGACTTGATCCAATGTTTCAATATGACTTGATCCAATGTTTCAATATGACTTGATCCAATATGACTTGATCCATTGTTTCAATATGACTTGATCCAATATGACTTGAACCATTATTTCAATATGACTTGATGCAATTTGACTTGATTCCATGTTTCAATATGACTTGATCCATTGTTTCAATATGACTTGATCCATTGTTTCAATATGACTTGATCCATTGTTTCAATATGACTTGATCCAATATGACTTGATCCATTATTTCAATATGACTTGATGCAATTTGACTTGATCCAATGTTTCAATATGACTTGATCCAATGTTTCAATCTGACTTGATCCAATGTTTCAATATGACTTGATCCATTGTTTCAATATGTCTTGATCCAATGTTTCAATATGACTTGATCCAATGTTTCAATATTTCAATATGACTTGATCCGTTTGTTTCAATATGACTTGATCCAATATGACTTGATCCAATGTTTCAATCTGACTTGATCCATTGTTTCAACATGACTTGATCCAATGTTTCAATCTGACTTGATCCAATGTTTCAATATGACGTGATCCATTGTTTCAATATGACTTGATCCAATGTTTCAATATGACTATATCCAATGTTTCAATCTTTCAATATGACTTGATCCAATGTTTCAATATGAGTTGATCCACTGTTTCAATATGACTTGATCCAATGTTTCAATATTTCAATATGACTTGATCCGTTTGTTTCAATATGACTTGATCCAATGTTTCAATCTGACTTGATCCAATATGACTTGATCCATTATTTCAATATGACTTGATCCAATGTTTCAATCTGACTTGATCCAATGTTTCAACATGACTTGATCCAATATGACTTGACCCAATGTTTCAACATGACTTGATCCAATGTTTCAATATTTCAATATGACTTGATCCAATGTTTCAATCTTTCAATATGACTTGATCCAATGTTTCAATATGAGTTGATCCACTGTTTCAATATGACTTGATCCAATGTTTCAATATTTCAATATGACTTGATCCGTTTGTTTCAATATGACTTGATCCAATGTTTCAATCTGACTTGATCCAATATGACTTGATCCATTATTTCAATATGACTTGATCCAATGTTTCAATCTGACTTGATCCAATGTTTCAACATGACTTGATCCAATATGACTTGACCCAATGTTTCAACATGACTTGATCCAATGTTTCAATCTTTCAATATGACTTGATCCAATGTTTCAATATGAGTTGATCCACTGTTTCAATATGACTTGATCCAATGTTTCAACATGACTTGATCCAATATGACTTGACCCAATGTTTCAACATGACTTGATCCAATGTTTCAATATTTCAATATGACTTGATCCAATGTTTCAATTTGACTTGATCCAATATGACTTGATCCAATGTTTCAATCTGACTTGATCCATTGTTTCAACATGACTTGATCCATTGTTTCAATCTGACTTGATCCAATGTTTCAATATGACTTGATCCAATGTTTCAATCTAACTTGATCCATTGTTTCAATATGACTTGATCCAATGTTTCAATATGACTTAATCCATTGTTTCAATATGACTTGATCCGTTTGTTTCAATATGACTTGATCCAATGTTACAATCTGACTTGATCCATTGTTTCAACATGACTTGATCCAATGTTTCAATATTTCAATTTGACGTGATCCATTGTTTCAACATGACTTGATCCACTGTTTCAATCTGACTTGATCCAATGTTTCAATATTTCAATATGACTTGATCCGTTTGTTTCAATATGCCTTGATCCAATATGAGTTGATCCAATGTTTCAATATGACTTGATCCATTGTTTCAACATGACTTGATCCACTGTTTCAATCTGACTTGATCCAATGTTTCAATATTTCAATATGACTTGATCCGTTTGTTTCAATATGCCTTGATCAATATGACTTGATCCAATGTTTCAATATGACTTGATCCAATATGACTTGATCCAATGTTTCAATATGACTTGATCCAACATGACTTGATCCATTGTTTCAATATGACTTGATGCAATTTGACTTGATTCCATGTTTCAATATGACTTGATCCAATGTTTCAATATGAGTTGATCCAATATTTCAATATGAGTTGATCCAATGTTTCAATATGAGTTGATCCAATGTTTCAATATGACTTGATCAATGTTTCAATATGACTTAATCCATTGTTTCAATATGACTTCATGCAATATGACTTGATTCCATGATTCAATATGACTTGATTCAATGTTTCAATATGAGTTGATCCAATGTTTCAATATGACTTGATCCAATGTTTCAATCTAACTTGATCCATTGTTTCAATATGACTTGATCCAATGTTTCAATATGACTTAATCCATTGTTTCAATATGACTTCATGCAATATGACTTGATTCCATGTTTCAATATGATTTGATCCAATGTTTCAATATGACTTGATCAATGTTTCAATATGACTTGATCCAATATGACTTGATCCAATGTTTCAATATATCTATATCCAATGTTTCAACATGACTTGATCCATTGTTTCAATATGACTTGATCAATATGACTTGATCCATTATTTCAATATGACTTGATCCAATGTTTCAATCTGACTTGATCCAATGTTTCAATATGACTTGATCCAATGTTTCAACATGACTTGATCCAATGTTTCAATATGACTTGATCCATTGTTTCAACATGACTTGATCCAATATGACTTGATCCATTATTTCAATATGACTTGATCCAATGTTTCAATCTGACTTGATCCATTGTTTCAATATGACTTGATCCATTGTTTCAATATGACTTGATCCATTATTTCAATATGACTTGATCCAATGTTTCAATCTGACTTGATCCATTGTTTCAATATGACTTGATCCATTATTTCAATATGACTTGATCCAATGTTTCAATCTGACTTGATCCATTGTTTCAACATGACTTGATCCATTGTTTCAACATGACTTGATCCATTGTTTCAATATGACTTGATCCATTGTTTCAATATGACTTGATCCATTATTTCAATATGACTTGATCCAATGTTTCAATATGACTTGATCCATTGTTTCAACATGACTTGATCCATTATTTCAATATGACTTGATCCAATGTTTCAATATGACTTGATCCATTGTTTCAATATGACTTGATCCATTATTTCAATATGACTTGATCCAATGTTTCAATCTGACTTGATCCATTGTTTCAACATGACTTGATCCATTGTTTCAACATGACTTGATCCATTATTTCAATATGACTTGATCAATGTTTCAATCTGACTTGATCCATTGTTTCAATATGACTTGATCCATTGTTTCAATATGACTTGATCCAATCTGACTTGATCCAATGTTTCAATTTGATGTGATCCATTGTTTCAATATGACGACTTGATCCAATGTTTCAATATGACTATATCCAATGTTTCAATCTTTCAATATGAGTTGATCCAATGTTTCAATATGAGTTGATCCAATGTTTCAATATGAGTTGATCCAATGTTTCAATATGAGTTGATCCAATGTTTCAATATGACTTGATCCACTGTTTCAATCTGACTTGATCCAATGTTTCAATATGACTTGATCCACTGTTTCAACATGACTTGATCCACTGTTTCAACATGACTTGATCCAATGTTTCAATATGACTTGATCCACTGTTTCAATATGACTTGATCCAATGTTTCAATATTTCAATATGACTTGATCCGTTTGTTTCAATATGACTTGATCCAATGTTTCAATCTGACTTGATCCAATATGACTTGACCCAGTGTTTCAACATGACTTGATCCAATGTTTCAATATTTCAATATGACTTGATCCAATGTTTCAATTTGACTTGATCCAATATGACTTGATCCAATGTTTCAATCTGACTTGATCCATTGTTTCAACATGACTTGATCCAATATTTCAACATGACTTGATCCACTGTTTCAATATGACTTGATCCAATGTTTCAATATGACTTGATCCAATGTTTCAATATGACTTGATCCAATGTTTCAATATGATTTGATCCAATGTTTCAATATGACTTGATCCGATGTTTCAATATGACCTGATCCAATGTTTCAATATGACTTGATCCAATGTTTCAATATGACTTGATACAATGTTTCAATATAACTTGATACAATGTTTCAATATGACATGATCCATTGTTTCAATATGACTTGATCCAATATGACTTGATCCAATGTTTCAATTTGACGTGATCCAATGTTTCAATATGACTTGATCCAATGTTTCAATATATCTATATCCAATGTTTCAACATGACTTGATCCATTGTTTCAATATGACTTGATCCAATATGACTTGATCCATTATTTCAATATGACTTGATCCAATGTTTCAATCTGACTTGATCCAATGTTTCAATATGACTTGATCCAATGTTTCAACATGACTTGATCCAATGTTTCAATATGACTTGATCCATTGTTTCAACATGACTTGATCCAATATGACTTGATCCATTATTTCAATATGACTTGATCCAATGTTTCAATCTGACTTGATCCATTGTTTCAATATGACTTGATCCATTGTTTCAATATGACTTGATCCATTATTTCAATATGACTTGATCCAATGTTTCAATCTGACTTGATCCATTGTTTCAATATGACTTGATCCATTGTTTCAATATGACTTGATCCATTATTTCAATATGACTTGATCCAATGTTTCAATCTTTCAATATGACTTGATCCAATGTTTCAATATGAGTTGATCCACTGTTTCAATATGACTTGATCCAATGTTTCAATATTTCAATATGACTTGATCCGTTTGTTTCAATATGACTTGATCCAATATGACTTGATCCAATGTTTCAATCTGACTTGATCCATTGTTTCAACATGACTTGATCCATTGTTTCAATCTGACTTGATCCAATGTTTCAATATGACTTGATCCAATGTTTCAATCTAACTTGATCCATTGTTTCAATATGACTTGATCCAATGTTTCAATATGACTTAATCCATTGTTTCAATATGACTTGATCCGTTTGTTTCAATATGACTTGATCCAATGTTTCAATCTGACTTGATCCATTGTTTCAACATGACTTGATCCAATGTTTCAATATTTCAATTTGACGTGATCCATTGTTTCAACATGACTTGATCCACTGTTTCAATTGACTTGATCCAATGTTTCAATATTTCAATATGACTTGATCCAATATGTTGATCAATATGAGTTGATCCAATGTTTCAATATGACTTGATCCATTGTTTCAACATGACTTGATCCACTGTTTCAATCTGACTTGATCCAATGTTTCAATTTTCAATATGACTTGATCCAATATTTCAATATGACTTGATCCAATGTTTCAATATGACTTGATCCAATATGACTTGATCCAATGTTTCAATATGACTTGATCCAACATGACTTGATCCATTGTTTCAATATGACTTGATGCAATTTGACTTGATTCCATGTTTCAATATGACTTGATCCAATGTTTCAATATGAGTTGATCCAATATTTCAATATGAGTTGATCCAATGTTTCAATATGAGTTGATCAATGTTTCAATATGACTTGATCAATGTTTCAATATGACTTAATCCATTGTTTCAATATGACTTCATGCAATATGACTTGATTCCATGATTCAATATGACTTGATTCAATGTTTCAATATGAGTTGATCCAATGTTTCAATATGACTTGATCCAATGTTTCAATCTAACTTGATCCATTGTTTCAATATGACTTGATCCAATGTTTCAATATGACTTAATCCATTGTTTCAATATGACTTCATGCAATATGACTTGATTCCATGTTTCAATATGATTTGATCCAATGTTTCAATATGACTTGATCCAATGTTTCAATATGACTTGATCCAATATGACTTGATCCAATGTTTCAATATATCTATATCCAATGTTTCAACATGACTTGATCCATTGTTTCAATATGACTTGATCCAATATGACTTGATCCATTATTTCAATATGACTTGATCCAATGTTTCAATCTGACTTGATCCAATGTTTCAATATGACTTGATCCAATGTTTCAACATGACTTGATCCAATGTTTCAATATGACTTGATCCATTGTTTCAACATGACTTGATCCAATATGACTTGATCCATTATTTCAATATGACTTGATCCAATGTTTCAATCTGACTTGATCCATTGTTTCAATATGACTTGATCCATTGTTTCAATATGACTTGATCCATTATTTCAATATGACTTGATCCAATGTTTCAATCTGACTTGATCCATTGTTTCAATATGACTTGATCCATTATTTCAATATGACTTGATCCAATGTTTCAATCTGACTTGATCCATTGTTTCAACATGACTTGATCCATTGTTTCAACATGACTTGATCCATTGTTTCAATATGACTTGATCCATTGTTTCAATATGACTTGATCCATTATTTCAATATGACTTGATCCAATGTTTCAATATGACTTGATCCATTGTTTCAACATGACTTGATCCATTATTTCAATATGACTTGATCCAATGTTTCAATATGACTTGATCCATTGTTTCAATATGACTTGATCCATTATTTCAATATGACTTGATCCAATGTTTCAATCTGACTTGATCCATTGTTTCAACATGACTTGATCCATTGTTTCAACATGACTTGATCCATTATTTCAATATGACTTGATCCAATGTTTCAATCTGACTTGATCCATTGTTTCAATATGACTTGATCCATTGTTTCAATATGACTTGATCAATCTGACTTGATCCAATGTTTCAATTTGATGTGATCCATTGTTTCAATATGACGACTTGATCCAATGTTTCAATATGACTATATCCAATGTTTCAATCTTTCAATATGACTTGATCCAATGTTTCAATATGAGTTGATCCAATGTTTCAATATGAGTTGATCCAATGTTTCAATATGAGTTGATCCAATGTTTCAATATGACTTGATCCACTGTTTCAATCTGACTTGATCCAATGTTTCAATATGACTTGATCCACTGTTTCAACATGACTTGATCCACTGTTTCAACATGACTTGATCCAATGTTTCAATATGACTTGATCCACTGTTTCAATATGACTTGATCCAATGTTTCAATATTTCAATATGACTTGATCCGTTTGTTTCAATATGACTTGATCCAATGTTTCAATCTGACTTGATCCAATATGACTTGACCCAGTGTTTCAACATGACTTGATCCAATGTTTCAATATTTCAATATGACTTGATCCAATGTTTCAATTTGACTTGATCCAATATGACTTGATCCAATGTTTCAATCTGACTTGATCCATTGTTTCAACATGACTTGATCAATATTTCAACATGACTTGATCCACTGTTTCAATATGACTTGATCCAATGTTTCAATATGACTTGATCCAATGTTTCAATATGACTTGATCAATGTTTCAATATGATTTGATCCAATGTTTCAATATGACTTGATCCGATGTTTCAATATGACCTGATCCAATGTTTCAATATGACTTGATCCAATGTTTCAATATGACTTGATACAATGTTTCAATATAACTTACAATGTTTCAATATGACATGATCCATTGTTTCAATATGACTTGATCAATATGACTTGATCAATGTTTCAATTTGACGTGATCCAATGTTTCAATATGACTTGATCAATGTTTCAATATATCTATATCAATGTTTCAACATGACTTGATCCATTGTTTCAATATGACTTGATCCAATATGACTTGATCCATTATTTCAATATGACTTGATCCAATGTTTCAATCTGACTTGATCCAATGTTTCAATATGACTTGATCCAATGTTTCAACATGACTTGATCCAATGTTTCAATATGACTTGATCCATTGTTTCAACATGACTTGATCCAATATGACTTGATCCATTATTTCAATATGACTTGATCCAATGTTTCAATCTGACTTGATCCATTGTTTCAATATGACTTGATCCATTGTTTCAATATGACTTGATCCATTATTTCAATATGACTTGATCCAATGTTTCAATCTGACTTGATCCATTGTTTCAATATGACTTGATCCATTGTTTCAATATGACTTGATCCATTATTTCAATATGACTTGATCCAATGTTTCAATCTTTCAATATGACTTGATCCAATGTTTCAATATGAGTTGATCCACTGTTTCAATATGACTTGATCCAATGTTTCAATATTTCAATATGACTTGATCCGTTTGTTTCAATATGACTTGATCCAATGTTTCAATCTGACTTGATCCAATATGACTTGATCCATTATTTCAATATGACTTGATCCAATGTTTCAATCTGACTTGATCCAATGTTTCAACATGACTTGATCCAATATGACTTGACCCAATGTTTCAACATGACTTGATCCAATGTTTCAATCTTTCAATATGACTTGATCCAATGTTTCAATATGAGTTGATCCACTGTTTCAATATGACTTGATCCAATGTTTCAACATGACTTGATCCAATATGACTTGACCCAATGTTTCAACATGACTTGATCCAATGTTTCAATATTTCAATATGACTTGATCCAATGTTTCAATTTGACTTGATCAATATGACTTGATCCAATGTTTCAATCTGACTTGATCCATTGTTTCAACATGACTTGATCCATTGTTTCAATCTGACTTGATCCAATGTTTCAATATGACTTGATCCAATGTTTCAATCTAACTTGATCCATTGTTTCAATATGACTTGATCCAATGTTTCAATATGACTTAATCCATTGTTTCAATATGACTTGATCCGTTTGTTTCAATATGACTTGATCCAATGTTACAATCTGACTTGATCCATTGTTTCAACATGACTTGATCCAATGTTTCAATATTTCAATTTGACGTGATCCATTGTTTCAACATGACTTGATCCACTGTTTCAATCTGACTTGATCCAATGTTTCAATATTTCAATATGACTTGATCCGTTTGTTTCAATATGCCTTGATCCAATATGAGTTGATCCAATGTTTCAATATGACTTGATCCATTGTTTCAACATGACTTGATCCACTGTTTCAATCTGACTTGATCCAATGTTTCAATATTTCAATATGACTTGATCCGTTTGTTTCAATATGCCTTGATCCAATATGACTTGATCCAATGTTTCAATATGACTTGATCCAATATGACTTGATCCAATGTTTCAATATGACTTGATCCAACATGACTTGATCCATTGTTTCAATATGACTTGATGCAATTTGACTTGATTCCATGTTTCAATATGACTTGATCCAATGTTTCAATATGAGTTGATCCAATATTTCAATATGAGTTGATCCAATGTTTCAATATGAGTTGATCCAATGTTTCAATATGACTTGATCCAATGTTTCAATATGACTTAATCCATTGTTTCAATATGACTTCATGCAATATGACTTGATTCCATGATTCAATATGACTTGATTCAATGTTTCAATATGAGTTGATCCAATGTTTCAATATGACTTGATCCAATGTTTCAATCTAACTTGATCCATTGTTTCAATATGACTTGATCCAATGTTTCAATATGACTTAATCCATTGTTTCAATATGACTTCATGCAATATGACTTGATTCCATGTTTCAATATGATTTGATCCAATGTTTCAATATGACTTGATCCAATGTTTCAATATGACTTGATCCAATATGACTTGATCCAATGTTTCAATATATCTATATCCAATGTTTCAACATGACTTGATCCATTGTTTCAATATGACTTGATCCAATATGACTTGATCCATTATTTCAATATGACTTGATCCAATGTTTCAATCTGACTTGATCCAATGTTTCAATATGACTTGATCCAATGTTTCAACATGACTTGATCCAATGTTTCAATATGACTTGATCCATTGTTTCAACATGACTTGATCCAATATGACTTGATCCATTATTTCAATATGACTTGATCCAATGTTTCAATCTGACTTGATCCAATGTTTCAACATGACTTGATCCAATGTTTCAATATGACTTGATCCACTGTTTCAACATGACTTGATCCACTGTTTCAACATGACTTGATCCAATGTTTCAATATGACTTGATCCACTGTTTCAATATGACTTGATCCAATGTTTCAATGACTTGATCCAATGTTTCAATATGACTTGATCCAATGTTTCAATCTGACTTTCAATGTTTCAACATGACTTGATCCAATGTTTCAATATTTCAATATGACTTGATCCAATGTTTCAATATGACTTGATCCAATATGACTTGATCCAATGTTTCAATCTGACTTGATCCATTGTTTCAACATGACTTGATCCAATCAACAACTATGACTTGATCCAATGTTTCAATATGACTTGATCCAATGTTTCAATATGACTTGATCAATGTTTCAATATGATTTGATCCATGTTTCAATATGACTTGATCCGATGTTTCAATATGACCTGATCCAATGTTTCAATATGACTTGATCCATTGTTTCAATATGACTCAATGTTTCAATATAACTTGATACAATGTTTCAATATGATCCATTGTTTCAATGTTTCAATATGACTTGATCCAATGTTTCAATTTGACGTGATCCAATGTTTCAATATGACTTGATCCAATGTTTCAATATATCTATATCCAATGTTTCAACATGACTTGATCCATTGTTTCAATATGACTTGATCCAATATGACTTGATCCATTATTTCAATATGACTTGATCCAATGTTTCAATATGACTTGATCCAATGTTTCAATATGACTTGATCCAATGTTTCAATATGACTTGATCCAATGTTTCAATATGACTTGATCCATTGTTTCAATTTGACTTGATCCATTGTTTCAATATGACTTGATCCAATGTTTCAATATGACTTGATCCATTGTTTCAATATGACTTGATCCATTGTTTCAATATGACTTGATCCATTGTTTCAATATGACTTGATCCAATGTTTCAATATGACTTGATCCATTGTTTCAATATGACTTGATCCATTGTTTCAATATGACTTGATCCATTATTTCAATATGACTTGATCCAATGTTTCAATCTGACTTGATCCATTGTTTCAATATGACTTGATCCATTGTTTCAACATGACTTGATCCATTGTTTCAATATGACTTGATCCATTGTTTCAATATGACTTGATCCATTATTTCAATATGACTTGATCCAATGTTTCAACATGACTTGATCCAATGTTTCAATATGACTTGATCCATTGTTTCAACATGACTTGATCCAATATGACTTGATCCATTATTTCAATATGACTTGATCCAATGTTTCAATCTGACTTGATCCATTGTTTCAATATGACTTGATCCATTGTTTCAATATGACTTGATCCATTATTTCAATATGACTTGATCCAATGTTTCAATCTGACTTGATCCATTGTTTCAATATGACTTGATCCATTATTTCAATATGACTTGATCCAATGTTTCAATCTGACTTGATCCATTGTTTCAACATGACTTGATCCATTGTTTCAATATGACTTGATCCATTGTTTCAATATGACTTGATCCATTGTTTCAATATGACCCATTGTTTCAATATGACTTGATCCAATGTTTCAATATGACTTGATCCATTGTTTCAACATGACTTGATCCATTATTTCAATATGACTTGATCCAATGTTTCAATATGACTTGATCCATTGTTTCAATATGACTTGATCCATTATTTCAATATGACTTGATCCAATGTTTCAATCTGACTTGATCCATTGTTTCAATATGACTTGATCCATTGTTTCAACATGACTTGATCCATTATTTCAATATGACTTGATCCAATGTTTCAATCTGACTTGATCCATTGTTTCAATATGACTTGATCCATTGTTTCAATATGACTTGATCCAATCTGACTTGATCCAATGTTTCAATTTGATGTGATCCATTGTTTCAATATGACTGATCCAATGTTTCAATATGACTATATCCAATGTTTCAATCTTTCAATATGACTTGATCCAATGTTTCAATATGAGTTGATCCAATGTTTCAATATGAGTTGATCAATGTTTCAATATGAGTTGATCCAATGTTTCAATATGACTTGATCCACTGTTTCAATCTGACTTGATCCAATGTTTCAATATGACTTGATCCACTGTTTCAACATGACTTGATCCACTGTTTCAACATGACTTGATCCAATGTTTCAATATGACTTGATCCACTGTTTCAATATGACTTGATCCAATGTTTCAATATTTCAATATGACTTGATCCGTTTGTTTCAATATGACTTGATCCAATGTTTCAATCTGACTTGATCCAATATGACTTGACCCAGTGTTTCAACATGACTTGATCCAATGTTTCAATATTTCAATATGACTTGATCCAATGTTTCAATTTGACTTGATCCAATATGACTTGATCCAATGTTTCAATCTGACTTGATCCATTGTTTCAACATGACTTGATCCATTGTTTCAACATGACTTGATCCACTGTTTCAATATGACTTGATCCAATGTTTCAATATGACTTGATCCAATGTTTCAATATGACTTGATCCAATGTTTCAATATGATTTGATCCAATGTTTCAATATGACTTGATCCGATGTTTCAATATGACCTGATCCAATGTTTCAATATGACTTGATCAATGTTTCAATATGACTTGATACAATGTTTCAATATAACTTGATACAATGTTTCAATATGACATGATCCATTGTTTCAATATGACTTGATCAATATGACTTGATCCAATGTTTCAATTTGACGTGATCCAATGTTTCAATATGACTTGATCCAATGTTTCAATATATCTATATCCAATGTTTCACATGACTTGATCCATTGTTTCAATATGACTTGATCAATATGACTTGATCCATTATTTCAATATGACTTGATCCAATGTTTCAATCTGACTTGATCCAATGTTTCAATATGACTTGATCCAATGTTTCAATATGACTTGATCCAATGTTTCAATATGACTTGATCCATTGTTTCAATGACTTTCAATATGACTTGATCCATTGTTTCAACATGACTTGATCCATTGTTTCAATCTGACTTGATCCAATGTTTCAATATGACTTGATCCAATGTTTCAATCTAACTTGATCCATTGTTTCAATATGACTTGATCCAATGTTTCAATATGACTTAATCCATTGTTTCAATATGACTTGATCCATTGTTTCAATATGACTTGATCCAATATGACTTGATCCATTGTTTCAATATGACTTGATCCAATGTTTCAATATGACTATATCCAATGTTTCAATATTTCAATATGACTTTATCCGTTTGTTTCAATATGACTTGATCCAATGTTTCAATATGACTTGATCCAATATGACTTGATCCAATGTTTCAATATGACTTGATCCAATGTTTCAATTTGACGTGATCCATTGTTTCAATATGACTTGACCCAATGTTTCAACATGACTTGATCCAATGTTTCAATCTTTCAATATGACTTGATCCAATGTTTCAATATGACTTGATCCACTGTTTCAATATGACTTGATCCAATGTTTCAATGACTTGATCAATATGACTTGACCCAATGTTTCAATATGACTTGATCCAATGTTTCAATATTTCAATATGACTTGATCCAATGTTTCAATTGACTTGATCCAATATGACTTGATCCAATGTTTCAATATGACTTGATCCATTGTTTCAATATGACTTGATCCATTGTTTCAATATTTCTTGATCCAATTGTTTCAATATGACCATTGTTTCAATATGACTTGATCCAATGTTTCAATATGACTTAATCCATTGTTTCAATATGACTTGATCCAATATGACTTGATCCAATGTTACAATCTGACTTGATCCATTGTTTCAACATGACTTGATCCAATGTTTCAATATTTCAATTTGACGTGATCCATTGTTTCAACATGACTGATCCACTGTTTCAATCTGACTTGATCCAATGTTTCAATATTTCAATATGACTTGATCCGTTTGTTTCAATATGCCTTGATCCAATATGAGTTGATCCAATGTTTCAATATGACTTGATCCATTGTTTCAACATGACTTGATCCACTGTTTCAATCTGACTTGATCCAATGTTTCAATATTTCAATATGACTTGATCCGTTTGTTTCAATATGCCTTGATCCAATATGACTTGATCCAATGTTTCAATATGACTTGATCCAATATGACTTGATCCAATGTTTCAATATGACTTGATCCAACATGACTTGATCCATTGTTTCAATATGACTTGATGCAATTTGACTTGATTCCATGTTTCAATATGACTTGATCCAATGTTTCAATATGAGTTGATCCAATATTTCAATATGAGTTGATCCAATGTTTCAATATGAGTTGATCCAATGTTTCAATATGACTTGATCCAATGTTTCAATATGACTTAATCCATTGTTTCAATATGACTTCATGCAATATGACTTGATTCCATGATTCAATATGACTTGATTCAATGTTTCAATATGAGTTGATCCAATGTTTCAATATGACTTGATCCAATGTTTCAATCTAACTTGATCCATTGTTTCAATATGACTTGATCCAATGTTTCAATATGACTTAATCCATTGTTTCAATATGACTTCATGCAATATGACTTGATTCCATGTTTCAATATGATTTGATCCAATGTTTCAATATGACTTGATCCAATGTTTCAATATGACTTGATCCAATATGACTTGATCCAATGTTTCAATATATCTATATCCAATGTTTCAACATGACTTGATCCATTGTTTCAATATGACTTGATCCAATATGACTTGATCCATTATTTCAATATGACTTGATCCAATGTTTCAATCTGACTTGATCCAATGTTTCAATATGACTTGATCCAATGTTTCAACATGACTTGATCCAATGTTTCAATATGACTTGATCCATTGTTTCAACATGACTTGATCCAATATGACTTGATCCATTATTTCAATATGACTTGATCCAATGTTTCAATCTGACTTGATCCATTGTTTCAATATGACTTGATCCATTGTTTCAATATGACTTGATCCATTATTTCAATATGACTTGATCCAATGTTTCAATCTGACTTGATCCATTGTTTCAATATGACTTGATCCATTATTTCAATATGACTTGATCCAATGTTTCAATCTGACTTGATCCATTGTTTCAACATGACTTGATCCATTGTTTCAACATGACTTGATCCATTGTTTCAATATGACTTGATCCATTGTTTCAATATGACTTGATCCATTATTTCAATATGACTTGATCAATGTTTCAATATGACTTGATCCATTGTTTCAACATGACTTGATCCATTATTTCAATATGACTTGATCCAATGTTTCAATATGACTTGATCCATTGTTTCAATATGACTTGATCCATTATTTCAATATGACTTGATCCAATGTTTCAATCTGACTTGATCCATTGTTTCAACATGACTTGATCCATTGTTTCAACATGACTTGATCCATTATTTCAATATGACTTGATCCAATGTTTCAATCTGACTTGATCCATTGTTTCAATATGACTTGATCCATTGTTTCAATATGACTTGATCCAATCTGACTTCCAATGTTTCAATTTGATGTGATCCATTGTTTCAATATGACTTGATCCAATGTTTCAATATGACTATATCCAATGTTTCAATCTTTCAATATGACTTTATCCAATTGTTTCAATATGACTTGATCCAATGTTTCAATATGAGTTGATCCAATATGAGTTGATCCAATGTTTCAATATGACTTGATCCACTGTTTCAATCTGACTTGATCCAATGTTTCAATATGACTTGATCCACTGTTTCAACATGACTTGATCCACTGTTTCAACATGACTTGATCCAATGTTTCAATATGACTTGATCCACTGTTTCAATATGACTTGATCCAATGTTTCAATATTTCAATATGACTTGATCCGTTTGTTTCAATATGACTTGATCCAATGTTTCAATCTGACTTGATCCAATATGACTTGACCCAGTGTTTCAACATGACTTGATCCAATGTTTCAATATTTCAATATGACTTGATCCAATGTTTCAATTTGACTTGATCCAATATGACTTGATCAATGTTTCAATCTGACTTGATCCATTGTTTCAACATGACTTGATCAATATTTCAACATGACTTGATCCACTGTTTCAATATGACTTGATCCAATGTTTCAATATGACTTGATCCAATGTTTCAATATGACTTGATCCAATGTTTCAATATGATTTGATCCAATGTTTCAATATGACTTGATCCGATGTTTCAATATGACCTGATCCAATGTTTCAATATGACTTGATCCAATGTTTCAATATGACTTGATACAATGTTTCAATATAACTTGATACAATGTTTCAATATGACATGATCCATTGTTTCAATATGACTTGATCCAATATGACTTGATCCAATGTTTCAATTTGACGTGATCCAATGTTTCAATATGACTTGATCCAATGTTTCAATATATCTATATCCAATGTTTCAACATGACTTGATCCATTGTTTCAATATGACTTGATCCAATATGACTTGATCCATTATTTCAATATGACTTGATCCAATGTTTCAATCTGACTTGATCAATGTTTCAATATGACTTGATCCAATGTTTCAACATGACTTGATCCAATGTTTCAATATGACTTGATCCATTGTTTCAACATGACTTGATCCAATATGACTTGATCCATTATTTCAATATGACTTGATCCAATGTTTCAATCTGACTTGATCCATTGTTTCAATATGACTTGATCCATTGTTTCAATATGACTTGATCCATTATTTCAATATGACTTGATCCAATCTGACTTTCATTGTTTCAATATGACTTGATCCATTGTTTCAATATGACTTGATCCATTATTTCAATATGACTTGATCCAATGTTTCAATCTGACTTGATCCATTGTTTCAACATGACTTGATCCATTGTTTCAACATGACTTGATCCATTGTTTCAATATGACTTGATCCATTGTTTCAATATGACTTGATCCATTATTTCAATATGACTTGATCCAATGTTTCAATATGACTTGATCCATTGTTTCAACATGACTTGATCCATTATTTCAATATGACTTGATCCAATGTTTCAATATGACTTGATCCATTGTTTCAATATGACTTGATCCATTATTTCAATATGACTTGATCCAATGTTTCAATCTGACTTGATCCATTGTTTCAACATGACTTGATCCATTGTTTCAACATGACTTGATCCATTATTTCAATATGACTTGATCCAATGTTTCAATCTGACTTGATCCATTGTTTCAATATGACTTGATCCATTGTTTCAATATGACTTGATCCAATCTGACTTGATCCAATGTTTCAATTTGATGATCCATTGTTTCAATATGACGACTTGATCCAATGTTTCAATATGACTATATCCAATGTTTCAATCTTTCAATATGACTTGATCCAATGTTTCAATATGAGTTGATCCAATGTTTCAATATGAGTTGATCCAATGTTTCAATATGAGTTGATCCAATGTTTCAATATGACTTGATCCACTGTTTCAATCTGACTTGATCCAATGTTTCAATATGACTTGATCCACTGTTTCAACATGACTTGATCCACTGTTTCAACATGACTTGATCCAATGTTTCAATATGACTTGATCCACTGTTTCAATATGACTTGATCCAATGTTTCAATATTTCAATATGACTTGATCCGTTTGTTTCAATATGACTTGATCCAATGTTTCAATCTGACTTGATCCAATATGACTTGACCCAGTGTTTCAACATGACTTGATCCAATGTTTCAATATTTCAATATGACTTGATCCAATGTTTCAATTTGACTTGATCAATATGACTTGATCCAATGTTTCAATCTGACTTGATCCATTGTTTCAACATGACTTGATCCATTGTTTCAACATGACTTGATCCACTGTTTCAATATGACTTGATCCAATGTTTCAATATGACTTGATCCAATGTTTCAATATGACTTGATCCAATGTTTCAATATGATTTGATCCAATGTTTCAATATGACTTGATCCGATGTTTCAATATGACCTGATCCAATGTTTCAATATGACTTGATCCAATGTTTCAATATGACTTGATACAATGTTTCAATATAACTTGATCCAATATGACTTTCAATGTTTCAATGACGTGATCCAATGTTTCAATCTGACTTGATCCAATGTTTCAATATGACTTGATCCAATGTTTCAATATGACTTGATCAATATGACTTGATCCATTGTTTCAATATGACTTGATCCAATATGACTTGAACCATTATTTCAATATGACTTGATCCAATGTTTCAATATGACTTGATCCATTGTTTCAATATGACTTGATCCATTGTTTCAATATGACTTGATCCATTGTTTCAATATGACTTGATCCAATATGACTTGATCCATTATTTCAATATGACTTTCTTGATCCATGTTTCAATATGACTTGATCAATGTTTCAATCTGACTTGATCAATGTTTCAATATGACTTGATCCATTGTTTCAATATGACTTGATCCAATGTTTCAATATGACTTGATCCAATGTTTCAATATTTCAATGACTTGATCCATTGTTTCAATATGACTTGATCCAATATGACTTGATCAATGTTTCAATCTGACTTGATCCATTGTTTCAATATGACTTGATCCAATGTTTCAATCTGACTTGATCCAATGTTTCAATATGACGTGATCCATTGTTTCAATATGACTTGATCAATGTTTCAATATGACTATATCCAATGTTTCAATCTTTCAATATGACTTGATCCAATGTTTCAATATGAGTTGATCCACTGTTTCAATATGACTTGATCCAATGTTTCAATATTTCAATATGACTTGATCCGTTTGTTTCAATATGACTTGATCCAATGTTTCAATCTGACTTGATCAATATGACTTGATTTATTTCAATATGACTTGATCAATGTTTCAATCTGATTGATCAATGTTTCAACATGACTTGATCCAATATGACTTGACCCAATGTTTCAACATGACTTGATCCAATGTTTCAATATTTCAATATGACTTGATCCAATGTTTCAATCTTTCAATATGACTTGATCCAATGTTTCAATATGAGTTGATCCACTGTTTCAATATGACTTGATCCAATGTTTCAATATTTCAATATGACTTGATCCGTTTGTTTCAATATGACTTGATCCAATGTTTCAATCTGACTTGATCCAATATGACTTGATCCATTATTTCAATATGACTTGATCAATGTTTCAATCTGAATAATGTTTCAACATGACTTGATCCAATATGACTTGACCCAATGTTTCAACATGACTTGATCCAATGTTTCAATCTTTCAATATGACTTGATCCAATGTTTCAATATGAGTTGATCCACTGTTTCAATATGACTTGATCCAATGTTTCAACATGACTTGATCAATATGACTTGACCCAATGTTTCAACATGACTTGATCCAATGTTTCAATATTTCAATATGACTTGATCCAATGTTTCAATTTGACTTGATCCAATATGACTTGATCCAATGTTTCAATCTGACTTGATCCATTGTTTCAACATGACTTGATCCATTGTTTCAATCTGACTTGATCCAATGTTTCAATATGACTTGATCCAATGTTTCAATCATCCATTGTTTCAATATGACTTGATCCAATGTTTCAATATGACTTAATCCATTGTTTCAATATGACTTGATCCGTTTGTTTCAATATGACTTGATCCAATGTTACAATCACTTGATCCATTGTTTCAACATGACTTGATCCAATGTTTCAATATTTCAATTTGACGTGATCCATTGTTTCAACATGACTTTCAACTGTTTCAATCTGACTTGATCCAATGTTTCAATATTTCAATATGACTTGATCCGTTTGTTTCAATATGCCTTGATCCAATGAGTTGATCCAATGTTTCAATATGACTTGATCCATTGTTTCAACATGACTTGATCCACTGTTTCAATACTTGATCCAATGTTTCAATATTTCAATATGACTTGATCCGTTTGTTTCAATATGCCTTGATCCAATATGACTTGATCCAATGTTTCAATATGACTTGATCCAATATGACTTGATCCAATGTTTCAATATGACTTGATCCAACATGACTTGATCCATTGTTTCAATATGACTTGATGCAATTTGACTTGATTCCATGTTTCAATATGACTTGATCCAATGTTTCAATATGAGTTGATCAATATTTCAATATGAGTTGATCCAATGTTTCAATATGAGTTGATCCAATGTTTCAATATGACTTGATCCAATGTTTCAATATGACTTAATCCATTGTTTCAATATGACTTCATGCAATATGACTTGATTCCATGATTCAATATGACTTGATTCAATGTTTCAATATGAGTTGATCCAATGTTTCAATATGACTTGATCCAATGTTTCAATCTAACTTGATCCATTGTTTCAATATGACTTGATCCAATGTTTCAATATGACTTAATCCATTGTTTCAATATGACTTCATGCAATATGACTTGATTCCATGTTTCAATATGATTTGATCCAATGTTTCAATATGACTTGATCCAATGTTTCAATATGACTTGATCCAATATGACTTGATCCAATGTTTCAATATATCTATATCCAATGTTTCAACATGACTTGATCCATTGTTTCAATATGACTTGATCCAATATGACTTGATCCATTATTTCAATATGACTTGATCCAATGTTTCAATCTGACTTGATCCAATGTTTCAATATGACTTGATCCAATGTTTCAACATGACTTGATCCAATGTTTCAATATGACTTGATCCATTGTTTCAACATGACTTGATCCAATATGACTTGATCCATTATTTCAATATGACTTGATCCAATGTTTCAATCTGACTTGATCCATTGTTTCAATATGACTTGATCCATTGTTTCAATATGACTTGATCCATTATTTCAATATGACTTGATCCAATGTTTCAATCTGACTTGATCCATTGTTTCAATATGACTTGATCCATTATTTCAATATGACTTGATCCAATGTTTCAATCTGACTTGATCCATTGTTTCAACATGACTTGATCCATTGTTTCAACATGACTTGATCCATTGTTTCAATATGACTTGATCCATTGTTTCAATATGACTTGATCCATTATTTCAATATGACTTGATCCAATGTTTCAATATGACTTGATCCATTGTTTCAACATGACTTGATCCATTATTTCAATATGACTTGATCCAATGTTTCAATATGACTTGATCCATTGTTTCAATATGACTTGATCCATTATTTCAATATGACTTGATCCAATGTTTCAATCTGACTTGATCCATTGTTTCAACATGACTTGATCCATTGTTTCAACATGACTTGATCCATTATTTCAATATGACTTGATCCAATGTTTCAATCTGACTTGATCCATTGTTTCAATATGACTTGATCCATTGTTTCAATATGACTTGATCCAATCTGACTTGATCCAATGTTTCAATTTGATGTGATCCATTGTTTCAATATGACGACTTGATCCAATGTTTCAATATGACTATATCCAATGTTTCAATCTTTCAATATGACTTGATCCAATGTTTCAATATGAGTTGATCCAATGTTTCAATATGTGTTGATCCAATGTTTCAATATGAGTTGATCCAATGTTTCAATATGACTTGATCCACTGTTTCAATCTGACTTGATCCAATGTTTCAATATGACTTGATCCACTGTTTCAACATGACTTGATCCACTGTTTCAACATGACTTGATCCAATGTTTCAATATGACTTGATCCACTGTTTCAATATGACTTGATCCAATGTTTCAATATTTCAATATGACTTGATCCGTTTGTTTCAATATGACTTGATCCAATGTTTCAATCTGACTTGATCCAATATGACTTGACCCAGTGTTTCAACATGACTTGATCCAATGTTTCAATATTTCAATATGACTTGATCCAATGTTTCAATTTGACTTGATCAATATGACTTGATCCAATGTTTCAATCTGACTTGATCCATTGTTTCAACATGACTTGATCCATTGTTTCAACATGACTTGATCCACTGTTTCAATATGACTTGATCCAATGTTTCAATATGACTTGATCCAATGTTTCAATATGACTTGATCCAATGTTTCAATATGATTTGATCCAATGTTTCAATATGACTTGATCCGATGTTTCAATATGACCTGATCCAATGTTTCAATATGACTTGATCCAATGTTTCAATATGACTTGATACAATGTTTCAATATAACTTGATACAATGTTTCAATATGACATGATCCATTGTTTCAATATGACTTGATCCAATATGACTTGATCCAAAGTTTCAATTTGACGTCATCCAATGTTTCAATCTGACTTGATCCAATGTTTCAATATGACTTGATCCAATGTTTCAATATGACTTGATCCAATATGACTTGATCCATTGTTTCAATATGACTTGATCCAATATGACTTGAACCATTATTTCAATATGACTTGATGCAATTTGACTTGATTCCATGTTTCAATATGACTTGATCCATTGTTTCAATATGACTTGATCCATTGTTTCAATATGACTTGATCCATTGTTTCAATATGACTTGATCCAATATGACTTGATCCATTATTTCAATATGACTTGATGCAATTTGACTTGATCCAATGTTTCAATATGACTTGATCCAATGTTTCAATCTGACTTGATCCAATGTTTCAATATGACTTGATCCATTGTTTCAATATGTCTTGATCCAATGTTTCAATATGACTTGATCCAATGTTTCAATATTTCAATATGACTTGATCCGTTTGTTTCAATATGACTTGATCCAATATGACTTGATCCAATGTTTCAATCTGACTTGATCCATTGTTTCAACATGACTTGATCCAATGTTTCAATCTGACTTGATCCAATGTTTCAATATGACGTGATCCATTGTTTCAATATGACTTGATCCAATGTTTCAATATGACTATATCCAATGTTTCAATCTTTCAATATGACTTGATCCAATGTTTCAATATGAGTTGATCCACTGTTTCAATATGACTTGATCCAATGTTTCAATATTTGATGTGATCCAATATGACTTGATCCGTTTGTTTCAATCAATATGACTTGATCCAATGTTTCAATCTGACTTGATCCAATATGACTTGATCCATTATTTCAATATGACTTGATCCAATGTTTCAATCTGACTTGATCCAATGTTTCAACATGACTTGATCCAATATGACTTGACCCAATGTTTCAACATGACTTGATCCAATGTTTCAATATTTCAATATGACTTGATCCAATGTTTCAATCTTTCAATATGACTTGATCCAATG
The DNA here is from genome assembly GCF_023373465.1 of Oncorhynchus keta. Classification (NCBI taxonomy): domain Eukaryota; kingdom Metazoa; phylum Chordata; class Actinopteri; order Salmoniformes; family Salmonidae; genus Oncorhynchus; species Oncorhynchus keta. The sequence goes on along the minus strand of NC_068429.1, from coordinate 1,419,402 downwards.
TTTCAATATGAGTTGATCCACTGTTTCAATATGACTTGATCCAATGTTTCAATATTTCAATATGACTTGATCCGTTTGTTTCAATATGCCTTGATCCAATGTTTCAATCTGACTTGATCCAATGTTTCAATATGACTTGATCAATATGAC
>NC_068429.1:1345689-1419152 GCF_023373465.1 Oncorhynchus keta | reverse complement strand
TTCTGCCCCCTTAAGTTAATACTTTGTAGCGCCACCTTTTGCTGCGATTACAGCTGTAAGTTGCTTGGGGTATGTCTATCAGTTTTGCACTTAGAGACTGAAATTTTCCCATTCCTCCTTGCAAAACAGCTCGAGCTCAGTGAGGTTGGATGGAGAGCATTTGTGAACTGCAGTTTTCAATTCTTTCCACATATTCTCGATTGGATTCAGGTCTGGACTTTGACTTGGCCATTCTAACACCTGGATATGTTTATTTTTAACCAGTCCATTGTAGATTTTGCTTTATGTTTTGGATCATTGTCTTGTTGGAAGACAAATCTCCGTCCCAGTCTCAGGTCTTTTGCAGACTCCATCGGGTTTTCTTCCAGAATGGTCCTGTATTTGGCTCCATCCATCTTCCCATCAATTTTAACCATCTTCCCTGTCCCTGCTGAAGAAAAGCAGGCCCAAACCATGATGCTGCCACCACCATATTTGACAGTGTGGATGGTGTGTTCAGGGTGATGAGCTGTGTTGCTTTTACACCAAACATAATGTTTTGCATTGTTGCCAAAAAGTTCAATTTTGGTTTCATCTGACCAGAGCACCTTCTTCCACATGTTTGGTGTGTCTCCCAGGTGACTTGTAGCAAACTTTAAACAACACTTTTTATGGATATCTTTAAGAAATGGCTTTCTTCTTGCCACTCTTCCATAAAGGCCAGATTTGTGCAATATACGACTGATTGTTGTCCTGGACAGAGTCTCCCACCTCAGCTGTAGATCTCTGCAGTTCATCCAGAGTGATCATGGGCCTCTTGGCTGCATCTCTGATCAGTCTTCTCCTTGTATGAGCTGAAAGTTTAGAGGGATGGCCAGGTCTTGGTAGATTTGTAGTGGTCTGATACTCCTTCCATTTCAATATTATCGCTTGCACAGTGCTCCTTGGGATGTTTAAAGCTTGGGAAATATTTTTGTATCCAAATCCGGCTTTAAACTTCTTCACAACAGTATCTCGGACCTGCCTGGTGTGTTTCCTTGTTCTTCATGATGCTCTCTGCACTTTTAACGGACCTCTGAGACTATCACAGTGCAAGTGCATTTATCACGAGACTTGATTACATTTACATTTAAGTCATTTAGCAGACGCTCTTATCCAGAGCGACTTACAAATTGGACGTAATTGGACGTGATTACACACAGGTGGATTGTATTTATCATCACTAGTCATTTAGGTCAACATTGGATCATTCAGAGATCCTCACTGAACTTCTGGAGAGAGTTTGCTGCACTGAAAGTAAAGGGGCTGAATAATTTTGCACGCCCAATTTTTCAGTTTTTGATTTGTAAAAAAAGTTTGAAATATCCAATAAATGTCGTTCCACTTCATGATTGTGTCCCAATTGTTGTTGATTCTTCACAAAAAAATACAGTTTTATATCTTTATGTTTGAAGCCTGAAATGGGGCAAAAGGTCGCAAAGTTCAAGGGGGCCGAATACTTTCGCAAGGCACTGTAGGTTCACCACTGTACATTTACATTTACATTTAAGTCATTTAGCAGACGCTCTTATCCAGAGCGACTTACAAATTAGTGCATACACCTTATGACATCAGTGGAACAGCCACTTGCATCTAAATCTTTTTTTTTTTTTTTGGGGGGAGAAGGGGGGGTGAGAAGGATTACTTACCCTTACTTACCCTATCCTAGGTATTCATTGAAGAGGTGGGGTTTCAGGTGTCTCCGGAAGGTGGTGATTGACTCCGCTGTCCTGGCGTCGTGAGGGAGTTTGTTCCACCATTGGGGGGCCAGAGCAGCGAACAGTTTTGACTGGGCTGAGCGGGAACTGTACTTCCTCAGCGGTAGGGAGGCGAGCAGGCCAGAGGTGGATGAACGCAGTGCCCTTGTTTGGGTGTAGGGCCTGATCAGAGCCTGGAGGTACTGAGGTGCCGTTCCCCTCACAGCTCCGTAGGCAAGCACCATGGTCTTGTAGCGGATGCGAGCTTCAACTGGAAGCCAGTGGAGAGAGCGGAGGAGCGGGGTGACGTGAGAGAACTTGGGAAGGTTGAACACCAGACGGGCTGCGGCGTTCTGGATGAGTTGTAGGGGTTTAATGGCACAGGCAGGGGAGCCCAGCCAACAGCGGTTGCAGTAATCAAGACGGGAGATGACAAGTGCCTGGATTAGGACCTGCGCCGCTTCCTGTGTGAGGCAGGGTCGTACTCTGCGGATGTTGTAGAGCATGAACTTACAGGAACGGGACCGCCTTGATGTTAGTTGAGAACGTCAGGGTGTTGTCCAGGATCACGCCAAGGTTCTTAGCGCTCTGGGAGGAGGACACAATGGAGTTGTCAACCGTGATGGCGAGATCATGGAGCGGGCAGTCCTTCCCCGGGAGGAAGGAGCTCCGTCTTGCTGAGGTTCAGCTTGAGGTGGTGATCCGTCATCCACACTGATATGTCTGCCAGACATGCAGAGATGCGATTCGCCACCTGGTCATCAGAAGGGGGAAAGGAGAAGATTAATTGTGTGTCGTCTGCATAGCAATGATAGGAGAGACCATGTGAGGTTATGACAGAGCCAAGTGACTTGGTGTATAGCGAGAATAAGAGAGGCCTAGAACAGAGCCCTGGGGACACCAGTGGTGAGGAGCGCGTGGTGAGGAGACAGATTCTCGCCACACCACCTGGTAGGAGCGACCTGTCAGGTAGGACGCAATCCAAGCGTGGGCCGCGCCGGAGATGCCCAACTCGGAGAGGGTGGAGAGGAGGATCTGATGGTTCACAGTATCGAAGGCAGCCGATAGGTCTAGAAGGATGAGAGCAGAGGAGAGAGAGTTAGCTTTAGCAGTGCGGAGCGCCTCCGTGATACAGAGAAGAGCAGTCTCAGTTGAATGACTAGTCTTGAAACCTGACTGATTTGGATCAAGAAGGTCATTCTGAGAGATAGCGGTAGAGCTGGCCAAGGACGGCACGCTCAAGAGTTTGAGAGAAAGAGAGAAGGGATACTGGTCTGTAGTTGTTGACATCGGAGGGATCGAGTGTAGGTTTTTTCAGAAGGGGTGCAACTCTCGCTCTCTTGAAGACGGGAGGGACGTAGCCAGCGGTCAGGGATGAGTTGATGAGCGAGGTGAGGTAAGGGAGAAGGTCTCCGGAAATGGTCTGGAGAAGAGAGGAGGGATAGGGTCAAGCGGGCGGGTTGTTGGGCGGCCGGCCGTCACAAGACGCGAGATTTCATCTGGAGAGAGAGGGGAGAAAGAGGTCAGAGCATAGGGTAGGGCAGTGTGAGCAGAACCAGCGGTGTCGTTTGACTTAGCAAGCGAGGATCGGATGTCGTCGACCTTCTTTTCAAAATGGTTGACGAAGTCATCTGCAGAGAGGGAGGAGGGGGAGGATTCAGGAGGGAGGAGAAGGTGGCAAAGAGCTTCCTAGGGTTAGAGGCAGATGCTTGGAATTTAGAATGGTAGAAAGTGGCTTTAGCAGCAGAGACAGAGGAGGAAAATGTAGAGAGGAGGAGTGAAAGGATGCCAGGTCCGCAGGGGAGGCGGTTTTCCTCCATTTCCTTCTCGGCTGCCCGGAGCCCTGTTCTGTGAGCTCGCAATGAGTCGTCGAGCCACGGAGCGGGAGGGAGGACCGAGCCGGCCTGGAGGATAGGGGACATAGGGAGTCAAAGGATGCAGTAAGGGAGGAGAGGAGGGTTGAGGAGGCAGAATCAGGAGATAGGTTGGAGAAAGTTTGAGCAGAGGGAAGAGATGATAGGATGGAAGAGGGAGAGTAGCGGGGAGAGAGAGCGAAGGTTGGGATGGCGCGATACCATCCGAGTAGGGGCAGTGTGGGAAGTGTTGGATGAGAGCGAGAGGGAAAAGGATACAAGGTAGTGGTCGGAGACTTGGAGGGGAGTTGCAATGAGGTTAGTGGAAGAACAGCATCTAGTAAAGATGAGGTCAAGCGTATTGCCTGCCTTGTGAGTAGGGGGAAGGTGAGAGGGTGAGGTCAAAAGAGGAGAGGAGTGGAAAGAAGGAGGCAGAGAGGAATGAGTCAAAGGTAGACGTGGGGAGGTTAAAGTCGCCTAGAACTGTGAGAGGTGAGCCGTCCTCAGGAAAGGAGCTTATCAAGGCATCAAGCTCATTGATGAACTCTCCGAGGAACCTGGAGGGCGATAAATGATAAGGATGTTAAGCTTGAAAGGGCTGGTAACTGTGACAGCATGGAATTCAAAGGAGGCGATAGACAGATGGGTAAGGGAGAAAGAGAGAAAGACCACTTGGGAGAGATGAGGATCCCGGTGCCACCACCCCGCTGACCAGAAGCTCTCGGGGTGTGCGAGAACACGTGGGCGGACGAGGAGAGAGCAGTAGGAGTAGCAGTGTTATCTGTGGTGATCCATGTTTCCGTCAGTGCCAAGAAGTCAAGGGACTGGAGGAGGCATAGGCTGAGATGAACTCTGCCTTGTTGGCCGCAGATCGGCAGTTCCAGAGGCTACCGGAGACCTGGAACTCCACGTGGGTCGTACGCTCTGGGACCACCAGATTAGGGTGGTCGCGGCCACGCGGTGTGGAGCGTTTGTATGGTCTGTGCAGAGAGGAGAGAACAGGGATAGACAGACACATAGTTGACAGGCTACAGAAAAGGCTACGCTAATGCAAGGAGATTGGAATGACAAGTGGACTACACGTCTCGAATGTTCAGAAAGTTAAGCTTACGTAGCAAGAATCTTATTGACTAAAATGATTAAAATGATACAGTACTGCTAAAGTAGGCTAGCTGGCAGTGGCTGCGTTGTTGACACTACACTAATCAAGTCGTTCCGTTGAGTGTAATAGTTTCTACAGTGCTACTATTCGGGGGGCTAGCTGGCTAGCTAGCAGTGTTGTTTACGTTACGTTGCGTTAAAAGAACGACAATAGCTGGCTAGCTAACCTAGGAAATCGCTCTAGACTACACAATTATCTTTGAAACAAAGACGGCTATGTAGCTAGCTACGATCAAACAAATCAAACCGTTGTACTGTAATGAAATGAAATGAAAATGTGATACTACCTGACCGGTGATTGAATTCCCGAAACAGTAGACGTTGGCTAGCTGTTAGCTGTTAGCTGTTGGCTAGCTAGCAGAGTCTCCTACGTTAAGGACGACAAATAGCTGGCTAGCGAACCTCAGTGAATTAAGATAATCACTCCAAGGCTACACACACTAAACTACACAATTATCTTGGAAACAAAGACAGCTATGTAGCTAGCTAACACTGTCACACACTGAAGACCTATAGGTTCACCACTGAAGACCAATAGGTTCACCACTGAAGACCAATAGGTTCACCACTGAAGGGTCTATAGGTTCACCACTGAAGGGTCTATAGGTTCACCACTGAAGACCAATAGGTTCACCACTGAAGACCAATAGGTTCACCACTGAAGACCTGAAGGCCAGGTTCACCACTGAAGACCAATAGGTTCACCACTGAAGACCAATAGGTTCACCACTGAAGACCTATAGGTTCACCACTGAAGACCTATAGGTTCACCACTGAAGGGTCTATAGGTTCACCACTGAAGGGTCTATAGGTTCACCACTGAAGGGTCTATAGGTTCACCACTGAAGACCTATAGGTTCACCACTGAAGACCTATAGGTTCACCACTGAAGACCTATAGGTTCACCACTGAAGACCTATAGGTTCACCACTGAAGACCTATAGGTTCACCACTGAAGACCAATAGGTTCACCACTGAAGACCAATAGGTTCACCACTGAAGACCTATAGGTTCACCACTGAAGACCAATAGGTTCACCAGTGAAGACCTATTGGTTCACCAGTGAAGACCTATAGGTTCACCAGTGAAGACCTATAGGTTCACCACTGAAGACCTATAGGTTCACCACTGAAGACCTATAGGTTCACCACTGAAGGGTCTATAGGTTCACCACTGAAGACCTATAGGTTCACACTGAAGACCTATAGGTTCACCACTGAAGACCAATAGGTTCACCACTTAAGACCTATAGGTTCACCACTTAAGACCTATAGGTTCACCACTGAAGACCTATAGGTTCACCACTGAAGACCTATAGGTTCACCACTGAAGACCTATAGGTTCACCACTGAAGACCTATAGGTTCACCACCTGAAGACCTATAGGTTCACCACTGAAGGGTCTATAGGTTCACCACTGAAGACCTATAGGTTCACCACTGAAGACCTATAGGTTCACCACTGAAGACCTATAGGTTCACCACTGAAGACCTATAGGTTCACCACTGAAGACCTATAGGTTCACCACTGAAGACCAATAGGTTCACCACTGAAGACCTATAGGTTCACCACTGAAGACCTATAGGTTCACCACTGAAGACCAATAGGTTCACCACTGAAGACCTATAGGTTCACCACTGAAGGGTCTATAGGTTCACCACTGAAGGGTCTATAGGTTCACCACTGAAGACCTATAGGTTCACACTGAAGACCTATAGGTTCACCACTGAAGACCTATAGGTTCACACTGAAGACCTATAGGTTCACCACTGAAGACCTATAGGTTTACCACTAAAGGCCTATAGGTTCACCACTGAAGGCCTGTAGGTTCACCACTGAAGACCTATAGGTTCACCAGTGAAGGGTCTATAGGTTCACCACTGAAGGCCTATAGGTTCACCACTGAAGACCTATAGGTTCACCAGTGAAGGGTCTATAGGTTCACCACTGAAGGCCTATAGGTTCACCACTGAAGGGTCTATAGGTTCACCACTGAAGACCTATAGGTTCACCACTGAAGACCTATAGGTTCACCACTGAAGACCTATAGGTTCACCACTGAAGGGTCTATAGGTTCACCACTGAAGACCTATAGGTTCACCACTGAAGACCTATAGGTTCACCACTGAAGGCCTATAGGTTCACCACTGAAGGGTCTATAGGTTCACCACTGAAGGCCTATAGGTTCACCACTGAAGACCTATAGGTTCACCACTGAAGGGTCTATAGGTTCACCACTGAAGGGTCTATAGGTTCACCACTGAAGGCCTATAGGTTCACCACTGAAGGCCTATAGGTTCACCACTGAAGGGTCTATAGGTTCACCACTGAAGACCTATAGGTTCACCACTGAAGACCTATAGGTTCACCACTGAAGGGTCTATAGGTTCACCACTGAAGGCCTATAGGTTCACCACTGAAGACCTATAGGTTCACCACTGAAGACCTATAGGTTCACCACTGAAGACCTATAGGTTCACCACTGAAGACCTATAGGTTCACCACTGAAGACCTATAGGTTCACCACTGAAGACCTATAGGTTCACCACTGAAGACCTATAGGTTCACCACTGAAGACCTATAGGTTCACCACTGAAGACCTATAGGTTCACCACTGAAGACCTATAGGTTCACCACTGAAGGCCTATAGGTTCACCACTGAAGGTCTATAGGTTCACCACTGAAGACCTATAGGTTCACCACTGAAGACCTATAGGTTCACCACTGAAGGCCTATAGGTTCACCACTGAAGGGTCTATAGGTTCACCACTGAAGACCTATAGGTTCACCACTGAAGGCCTATAGGTTCACCACTGAAGGTCTATAGGTTCACCACTGAAGGCCTATAGGTTCACCACTGAAGGGTCTATAGGTTCACCACTGAAGGCCTATAGGTTCACCACTGAAGACCTATAGGTTCACCACTGAAGGGTCTATAGGTTCACCACTGAAGACCTATAGGTTCACCACTGAAGGCCTATAGGTTCACCACTGAAGACCTATAGGTTCACCACTGAAGACCTATAGGTTCACCACTGAAGACCTATAGGTTCACCACTGAAGGTCTATAGGTTCACCACTGAAGACCTATAGGTTCACCACTGAAGGGTCTATAGGTTCACCACTGAAGGGTCTATAGGTTCACCACTGAAGACCTATAGGTTCACCACTGAAGGCCTATAGGTTCACCACTGAAGACCTATAGGTTCACCACTGAAGACCTATAGGTTCACCACTGAAGACCTATAGGTTCACCACTGAAGGGTCTATAGGTTCACCACTGAAGGTCTATAGGTTCACCACTGAAGGCCTATAGGTTCACCACTGAAGACCTATAGGTTCACCACTGAAGACCAATAGGTTCACCACTGAAGGGTCTATAGGTTCACCACTGAAGACCTATAGGTTCACCACTGAAGGTCTATAGGTTCACCACTGAAGGTCTATAGGTTCACCAGTGAAGGGTCTATAGGTTCACCACTGAAGACCTATAGGTTCACCAGTGAAGGGTCTATAGGTTCACCACTGAAGGTCTATAGGTTCACCACTGAAGACCTATAGGTTCACCAGTGAAGACCTATAGGTTCACCACTGAAGACCTATAGGTTTACCACTAAAGGCCTGTAGGTTCACCAGTGAAGACCAATAGGTTCACCACTGAAGACCTATAGGTTCACCACTGAAGGTCTATAGGTTCACCACTGAAGGTCTATAGGTTCACCACTGAAGACCTATAGGTTCACCACTGAAGACCTATAGGTTCACCACTGAAGACCTATAGGTTCACCACTGAAGGTCTATAGGTTCACCACTGAAGACCTATAGGTTCACCACTGAAGGGTCTATAGGTTCACCACTGAAGGTCTATAGGTTCACCACTGAAGACCTATAGGTTCACCACTGAAGACCTATAGGTTCACCACTGAAGACCTATAGGTTCACCACTGAAGACCTATAGGTTCACCACTGAAGACCTATAGGTTCACCACTGAAGGACCTATAGGTTCACCACTGAAGACCAATAGGTTCACCACTGAAGACCTATAGGTTCACCACTGAAGGGTCTATAGGTTCACCACTGAAGGTCTATAGGTTCACCACTGAAGGTCTATAGGTTCACCACTGAAGACCAATAGGTTCACCAGTGAAGACCTATAGGTTCACCACTGAAGACCTATAGGTTCACCAGTGAAGACCTATAGGTTCACCAGTGAAGACCAATAGGTTCACCACTGAAGACCAATAGGTTCACCAGTGAAGGCCTATAGGTTCACCACTGAAGACCTATAGGTTCACCACTGAAGGGTCTATAGGTTCACCACTGAAGACCTATAGGTTCACCACTGAAGACCTATAGGTTCACCACTGAAAGGTCTATAGGTTCACCACTGAAGGCCTATAGGTTCACCACTGAAGACCTATAGGTTCACCACTGAAGACCTATAGGTTCACCACTGAAGGGTCTATAGGTTCACCACTGAAGACCTATAGGTTCACCACTGAAGGTCTATAGGTTCACCACTGAAGACCTATAGGTTCACCACTGAAGGCCTATAGGTTCACCACTGAAGGCCTATAGGTTCACCACTGAAGGCCTATAGGTTCACCACTGAAGACCTATAGGTTCACCACTGAAGACCTATAGGTTCACCACTGAAGACCTATAGGTTCACCACTGAAGACCTATAGGTTCACCACTGAAGACCTATAGGTTCACCACTGAAGACCTATAGGTTCACCACTGAAGACCTATAGGTTCACTACTGAAGACCTATAGGTTCACCACTGAAGGCCTATAGGTTCACCACTGAAGGTCTATAGGTTCACCACTGAAGACCTATAGGTTCACCACTGAAGACCTATAGGTTCACCACTGAAGACCTATAGGTTCACCACTGAAGACCTATAGGTTCACCACTGAAGACCTATAGGTTCACCACTGAAGACCTATAGGTTCACCACTGAAGACCTATAGGTTCACCACTGAAGACCTATAGGTTCACCACTGAAGACCTATAGGTTCACCACTGAAGGTCTATAGGTTCACCACTGAAGGGTCTACAGGTTCACCACTGAAGGCCTATAGGTTCACCACTGAAGGTCTATAGGTTCACCAGTGAAGGGTCTATAGGTTCACCAGTGAAGGGTCTATAGGTTCACCACTGAAGGGTCTATAGGTTCACCACTGAAGGCCTATAGGTTCACCAGTGAAGGGTCTATAGGTTCACCACTGAAGACCTATAGGTTCACCAGTGAAGGGTCTATAGGTTCACCAGTGAAGGGTCTATAGGTTTACCACTAAAGGCCTATAGGTTCACCACTGAAGGCCTGTAGGTTCACCAGTGAAGACCAATAGGTTCACCACTGAAGACCTATAGGTTCACCACTGAAGGGTCTATAGGTTCACCACTGAAGACCAATAGGTTCACCACTGAAGACCAATAGGTTCACCACTGAAGACCAATAGGTTCACCACTGAAGACCAATAGGTTCACCACTGAAGACCAATAGGTTCACCACTGAAGACCAATAGGTTCACCACTGAAGACCAATAGGTTCACCACTGAAGGTCTATAGGTTCACCACTGAAGACCAATAGGTTCACCACTGAAGACCAATAGGTTCACCACTGAAGACCTATAGGTTCACCACTGAAGGTCTATAGGTTCACCACTGAAGGGTCTATAGGTTCACCACTGAAGACCAATAGGTTCACCACTGAAGACCAATAGGTTCACCACTGAAGACCAATAGGTTCACCACTGAAGACCAATAGGTTCACCACTGAAGACCAATAGGTTCACCACTGAAGACCAATAGGTTCACCACTGAAGACCAATAGGTTCACCACTGAAGACCTATAGGTTCACCACTGAAGGCCTATAGGTTCACCACTGAAGACCTATAGGTTCACCACTGAAGACCTATAGGTTCACCACTGAAGACCTATAGGTTCACCACTGAAGACCTATAGGTTCACCACTGAAGGGTCTATAGGTTCACCACTGAAGACCTATAGGTTCACCACTGAAGGGTCTATAGGTTCACCACTGAAGGTCTATAGGTTCACCACTGAAGACCTATAGGTTCACCACTGAAGACCTATAGGTTCACCACTGAAGACCTATAGGTTCACCACTGAAGACCTATAGGTTCACCACTGAAGACCTATAGGTTCACCACTGAAGACCTATAGGTTCACCACTGAAGGGTCTATAGGTTCACCACTGAAGGTCTATAGGTTCACCACTGAAGACCAATAGGTTCACCACTGAAGACCTATAGGTTCACCAGTGAAGACCTATAGGTTCACCAGTGAAGACCTATAGGTTCACCAGTGAAGACCAATAGGTTCACCAGTGAAGACCAATAGGTTCACCAGTGAAGACCAATAGGTTCACCAGTGAAGACCAATAGGTTCACCAGTGAAGACCAATAGGTTCACCACTGAAGACCTATAGGTTCACCACTGAAGACCTATAGGTTCACCACTGAAGACCTATAGGTTCACCACTGAAGACCCATAGGTTCACCACTGAAGACCAATAGGTTCACCACTGAAGACCAATAGGTTCACCACTTAAGACCAATAGGTTCACCACTTAAGACCTATAGGTTCATCACTGAAGGGTCTATAGGTTCACCACTGAAGACCAATAGGTTCACCAGTGAAGACCAATAGGTTCACCACTGAAGACCTATAGGTTCACCAGTGAAGACCAATAGGTTCACCACTGAAGACCTATAGGTTCACCACTGAAGACCTATAGGTTCACCACTGAAGACCAATAGGTTCACCACTGAAGACCAATAGGTTCACCACTGAAGACCTATAGGTTCACCACTGAAGACCAATAGGTTCACCACTGAAGACCTATAGGTTCACCACTGAAGACCTATAGGTTCACCACTGAAGACCTATAGGTTCACCACTGAAGACCTATAGGTTCACCACTGAAGACCTATAGGTTCACCACTGAAGACCTATAGGTTCACCACTGAAGACCAATAGGTTCACCACTGAAGACCAATAGGTTCACCACTGAAGACCTATAGGTTCACCACTGAAGACCTATAGGTTCACACACTGAAGACCTATAGGTTCACCACTGAAGACCAATAGGTTCACCACTGAAGACCAATAGGTTCACCACTGAAGACCTATAGGTTCACCACTGAAGACCTATAGGTTCACCACTGAAGACCTATAGGTTCACCACTGAAGACCTATAGGTTCACCACTGAAGACCTATAGGTTCACCACTGAAGACCTATAGGTTCACCACTGAAGACCTATAGGTTCACCACTGAAGACCTATAGGTTCACCACTGAAGACCTATAGGTTCACCACTGAAGACCTATAGGTTCACCACTGAAGACCTATAGGTTCACCACTGAAGGTCTATAGGTTCACCACTGAAGACCTATAGGTTCACCACTGAAGACCTATAGGTTCACCACTGAAGACCTATAGGTTCACCACTGAAGACCTATAGGTTCACCACTGAAGACCTATAGGTTCACCACTGAAGGTCTATAGGTTCACCACTGAAGACCTATAGGTTCACCACTGAAGACCTATAGGTTCACCACTGAAGACCTATAGGTTCACCACTGAAGACCTATAGGTTCACCACTGAAGGTCTATAGGTTCACCACTGAAGACCTATAGGTTCACCACTGAAGACCTATAGGTTCACCACTGAAGACCTATAGGTTCACCACTGAAGACCAATAGGTTCACCACTTAAGACCTATTGGTTCACCAGTGCTCAAACATGTCTATAGTAGATAAAGGCTGTTATTAAGATATATATGTTTCAAGAAAGGAGTGTCGTCTGGAGAAGCAGGTTTATGCTCTGACTGAATGGAAGCTGATAATTCTGAGTTTAATGAGTTTTTTACTCTAATGGTCTCGGCTTGTCTTGAGAAGATTTACAAGTCCTCACTGTCCTAGCCGAGAACAAATGTATCCGACACCGATACAAGAGTGATACGTGAAGAAAGCATCAAATGTCATGATTTTCTGGTAAAAGGTACGCTACATGACCATGGGTATGTCGACACCTCCCATGTACTGTTATAATCTCCACCCGGCACAGCCAGAAGAGGACTGGCCACCCCGTGTTCCTCTCTAGTTTCTTCCGAGGTTCCTTCCTTTCTAGGGAGTTTTTCCTAGCCACCGTGCTTCTACATCTGCATTGCTAAGTTTGGGGTTTTAGGCTGGGTTTTTGTACATCACTTTGTGACAACGGCTGATAAAAAGGGCTTTATAAATAAATGTCATTGATTGATTGATTGCTCATTGAACATATCATTCCAAAATCATGGGCAAAAATATGGAGTTGGTCCCCCTTTGCTGCTTTAACTTCTTGGATATAGGGGGCACTCTTAATTTATGGAAAAAAAAACGTTCCCGTTTTAAACAAGATATTTTGTCACGAAAAGATGCTCAACTATGCATATAATTGACAGCTTTGGAATGAAAACACTCTGACGTTTCCAAAACTGCAAAGATAGTCTGTGAGTGCCACAGAACTAATGCTACAGGTGAAACGAAGATGAAATTTCATACAGGAAGTGCCCCAGATTTTGAATGTGCTGTGTTCCAATGTCTCCTTATATGGCTGTGTATGGGTCACGAATGAGCTTAAACTTTCTGTCGTTTCCCCAAGGTGTCGACAGCATTGTGACGTATTTGTAGGCAAATCATTGGAAGATTGACCTTAAGAGACTACATCTACCAGGTGGCCGCTTGGTGTCCTCCGTTGCAATTATTACATAATCTCCAAATGCGTGTATTTTTCGTTTGCTTCGAGGAGAAACACAGCTGCCACGAATGATTTATCATCGAATAGATATGTGAAAAACACCTTGAGGGTTGATTCTAAACAACGTTTGCCATGTTTCTGTCGATATTATGGAGTTAATTTGGTAAAAATTAATTTTAATTCACTACATTCCTAAAAAAAATAATTTAATACAATTTTCCTGACACCCAAAAGTACTCATTACATTTTGAATGCTTAATAGGACTGGACAATGGTCTAATTCACACATTTGTCAAGAGAACATCCCTGGTCATCCCTACTGCCTCTGATCTGGAGGACTCACTAAACAGAGAACATCCCTGGTCATCCCTACTGCCTCTGATCTGGAGGACTCACTAAACAGAGAACATCCCTGGTCATCCCTACTGCCTCTGATCTGGAGGACTCACTAAACAGAGAACATCCCTGGTCATCCCTACTGCCTCTGATCTGGAGGACTCACTAAACAGAGAACATCCCTGGTCATTCCTACTGTCTCTGATCTGGAGGACTCACTAAACAGAGAACATCCCTGGTCATCCCTACTGCCTCTGATCTGGAGGACTCACTAAACAGAGAACATCCCTGGTCATCCCTACTGCCTCTGATCTGGAGGACTCACTAAACAGAGAACATCCCTGGTCATCCCTACTGCCTCTGACCTGGAGGACTCACTAAACAGAGAACATCCCTGATCATCCCTACTGCCTCTGACCTGGAGGACTCACTAAACAGAGAACATCCCTGGTCATCCCTACTGCCTCTGATCTGGAGGACTCACTAAACAGAGAACATCCCTGGTCATCCCTACTGCCTCTGATCTGGAGGACTCACTAAACAGAGAACATCCCTGGTCATCCCTACTGCCTCTGATCTGGAGGACTCACTAAACAGAGAACATCCCTGGTCATCCCTACTGCCTCTGATCTGGAGGACTCACTAAACAGAGAACATCCCTGGTCATCCCTACTGCCTCTGATCTGGAGGACTCACTAAACAGAGAACATCCCTACTGCCTCTGACCTGGAGGACTCACTAAACAGAAAACATCCCTGGTCATCCCTACTGCCTCTGATCTGGAGGACTCACTAAACAGAGAACATCCCTGGTCATCCCTACTGCCTCTGATCTGGAGGACTCACTAAACAGAGAACATCCCTGGTCATCCCTACTGCCTCTGATGTGGAGGACTCACTAAACAGAAAACATCCCTACTGCCTCTGACCTGGAGGACTCACTAAACAGAAAACATCCCTGGTCATCCCTACTGCCTCTGATCTGGAGGACTCACTAAACAGAGAACATCCCTGGTCATCCCTACTGCCTCTGATCTGGAGGACTCACTAAACAGAGAACATCCCTGGTCATCCCTACTGCCTCTGATGTGGAGGACTCACTAAACAGAAAACATCCCTACTGCCTCTGACCTGGAGGACTCACTAAACAGAAAACATCCCTGGTCATCCCTACTGCCTCTGATCTGGAGGACTCACTAAACAGAGAACATCCCTGGTCATCCCTACTGCCTCTGATCTGGAGGACTCACTAAACAGAGAACATCCCTGGTCATCCCTACTGCCTCTGATCTGGAGGACTCACTAAACACAGAACATCCCTGATCATCCCTACTGCCTCTGATCTGGAGGACTCACTAAACAGAGAACATCCCTGGTCGTCCCTACTGCCTCTGATCTGGAGGACTCACTAAACAGAGAACATCCCTGGTCATCCCTACTGCCTCTGACCTGGAGGACTCACTAAACAGAGAACATCCCCGATCATCCCTACTGCCTCTGACCTGGAGGACTCACTAAACAGAGAACATCCCTGGTCATCCCTACTGCCTCTGATCTGGAGGACTCACTAAACAGAGAACATCCCTGGTCATCCCTACTGCCTCTGATCTGGAGGACTCACTAAACAGAGAACATCCCTGGTCATCCCTACTGCCTCTGATCTGGAGGACTCACTAAACAGAAAACATCCCTACTGCCTCTGACCTGGAGGACTCACTAAACAGAAAACATCCCTACTGCCTCTGACCTGGAGGACTCACTAAACAGAAAACATCCCTGGTCATCCCTACTGCCTCTGATCTGGAGGACTCACTAAACAGAAAACATCCCTACTGCCTCTGACCTGGAGGACTCACTAAACAGAAAACATCCCTGGTCATCCCTACTGCCTCTGATCTGGAGGACTCACTAAACAGAGAACATCCCTGGTCATCCCTACTGCCTCTGATGTGGAGGACTCACTAAACAGAGAACATCCCTGGTCATCCCTACTGCCTCTGATGTGGAGGACTCACTAAACAGAAAACATCCCTACTGCCTCTGACCTGGAGGACTCACTAAACAGAAAACATCCCTGGTCATCCCTACTGCCTCTGATCTGGAGGACTCACTAAACAGAGAACATCCCTGGTCATCCCTACTGCCTCTGATCTGGAGGACTCACTAAACAGAGAACATCCCTGGTCATCCCTACTGCCTCTGATCTGGAGGACTCACTAAACACAGAACATCCCTGATCATCCCTACTGGATCTGATCTGGAGGACTCACTAAACAGAGAACATCCCTGGTCGTCCCTACTGCCTCTGATCTGGAGGACTCACTAAACAGAGAACATCCCTGGTCATCCCTACTGCCTCTGACCTGGAGGACTCACTAAACAGAGAACATCCCCGATCATCCCTACTGCCTCTGACCTGGAGGACTCACTAAACAGAGAACATCCCTGGTCATCCCTACTGCCTCTGATCTGGAGGACTCACTAAACAGAGAACATCCATGGTTATCCCTACTGCCTCTGATCTGGAGGACTCACTAAACAGAGAACATCCCTGGTCATCCCTACTGCCTCTGATCTGGAGGACTCACTAAACAGAAAACATCCCTGGTCATCCCTACTGCCTCTGATCTGGAGGACTCACTAAACAGAGAACATCCCTGGTCATCCCTACTGCCTCTGATCTGGAGGACTCACTAAACAGAGAACATCCCTGGTCATCCCTACTGCCTCTGATGTGGAGGACTCACTAAACAGAAAACATCCATACTGCCTCTGACCTGGAGGACTCACTAAACAGAAAACATCCCTGGTCATCCCTACTGCCTCTGATCTGGAGGACTCACTAAACAGAGAACATCCCTGGTCATCCCTACTGCCTCTGATCTGGAGGACTCACTAAACAGAGAACATCCCTGGTCATCCCTACTGCCTCTGATGTGGAGGACTCACTAAACAGAAAACATCCCTACTGCCTCTGACCTGGAGGACTCACTAAACAGAAAACATCCCTGGTCATCCCTACTGCCTCTGATCTGGAGGACTCACTAAACAGAGAACATCCCTGGTCATCCCTACTGCCTCTGACCTGGAGGACTCACTAAACAGAGAACATCCCTGATCATCCCTACTGCCTCTGACCTGGAGGACTCACTAAACAGAGAACATCCCTGGTCATCCCTACTGCCTCTGATCTGGAGGACTCACTAAACAGAGAACATCCCTGGTCATCCCTACTGCCTCTGATCTGGAGGACTCACTAAACAGAGAACATCCTGGTCATCCCTACTGCCTCTGATCTGGAGGACTCACTAAACAGAAAACATCCCTACTGCCTCTGATCTGGAGGACTCACTAAACACAGAACATCCCTGATCATCCCTACTGACTCTGATCTGGAGGACTCACTAAACAGAGAACATCCCTGGTCATCCCTACTGCCTCTGACCTGGAGGACTCACTAAACAGAGAACATCCCTGATCATCCCTACTGCCTCTGACCTGGAGGACTCACTAAACAGAGAACATCCCTGGTCATCCCTACTGCCTCTGATCTGGAGGACTCACTAAACAGAGAACATCCCTGGTCATCCCTACTGCCTCTGATCTGGAGGACTCACTAAACAGAGAACATCCCTGGTCATCCCTACTGCCTCTGATCTGGAGGACTCACTAAACAGAGAACATCCCTGGTCATCCCTACTGCCTCTGATCTGGAGGACTCACTAAACAGAAAACATCCCTACTGCCTCTGACCTGGAGGACTCACTAAACAGAAAACATCCCTGGTCATCCCTACTGCCTCTGATCTGGAGGACTCACTAAACAGAAAACATCCCTACTGCCTCTGACCTGGAGGACTCACTAAACAGAAAACATCCCTGGTCATCCCTACTGCCTCTGATCTGGAGGACTCACTAAACAGAGAACATCCCTGGTCATCCCTACTGCCTCTGATCTGGAGGACTCACTAAACAGAGAACATCCCTGGTCATCCCTACTGCCTCTGATGTGGAGGACTCACTAAACAGAAAACATCCCTACTGCCTCTGACCTGGAGGACTCACTAAACAGAAAACATCCCTGGTCATCCCTACTGCCTCTGATCTGGAGGACTCACTAAACAGAGAACATCCCTGGTCATCCCTACTGCCTCTGATCTGGAGGACTCACTAAACAGAGAACATCCCCTGGTCATCCCTACTGCCTCTGATGTGGAGGACTCACTAAACAGAAAACATCCCTACTGCCTCTGACCTGGAGGACTCACTAAACAGAAAACATCCCTGGTCATCCCTACTGCCTCTGATCTGGAGGACTCACTAAACAGAGAACATCCCTGGTCATCCCTACTGCCTCTGATCTGGAGGACTCACTAAACAGAGAACATCCCTGGTCATCCCTACTGCCTCTGATCTGGAGGACTCACTAAACACAGAACATCCCTGATCATCCCTACTGCCTCTGATCTGGAGGACTCACTAAACAGAGAACATCCCTGGTCGTCCCTACTGCCTCTGATCTGGAGGACTCACTAAACAGAGAACATCCCTGGTCATCCCTACTGCCTCTGACCTGGAGGACTCACTAAACAGAGAACATCCCTGATCATCCCTACTGCCTCTGACCTGGAGGACTCACTAAACAGAGAACATCCCTGGTCATCCCTACTGCCTCTGATCTGGAGGACTCACTAAACAGAGAACATCCCTGGTCATCCCTACTGCCTCTGATCTGGAGGACTCACTAAACAGAGAACATCCCTGGTCATCCCTACTGCCTCTGATCTGGAGGACTCACTAAACAGAAAACATCCCTACTGCCTCTGACCTGGAGGACTCACTAAACAGAAAACATCCCTGGTCATCCCTACTGCCTCTGATCTGGAGGACTCACTAAACAGAGAACATCCCTGGTCATCCCTACTGCCTCTGATCTGGAGGACTCACTAAACAGAGAACATCCCTGGTCATCCCTACTGCCTCTGATCTGGAGGACTCACTAAACAGAAAACATCCCTACTGCCTCTGACCTGGAGGACTCACTAAACAGAAAACATCCCTGGTCATCCCTACTGCCTCTGATCTGGAGGACTCACTAAACAGAGAACATCCCTGGTCATCCCTACTGCCTCTGATCTGGAGGACTTAACCACACATGCTTCATTTTTTAAATGATGTCTGAGTGTTGGAGTGTTCACCTGGCTATCCATAAATATAAAATAACAAGAAAATAGAGCCATCTGGTTTGCTTATTATAAGGAATTTGACTTTTGATACTTATACTTATATTTAAAACCAAATACTTTTAGACTTTTACTCAAGTAATATTTTACTGGATTACTTTTACCTGAGTCAATTTCTACTAAGATATCTTTATTATTACTTAAGTATGACAATTGGGTACCTTTTCCAGCCCTGGTAGTGAGTGTTGCAAACGAGGATGATTTTAACACGCTACAGTAAGCTCTTCAGCACTCGGCGGTCCCGTTCTGTGACCTACCACTTTGCGACTGTAACGGTTCTCTCGTGGTGAAGGAGAGTCGGACCAAAATGCAGCGTGTAGATTGTTATAATAAACAAACGTAACACGAATCTAAATACAAACACTACAAAAAACAATAAACGTAACGAAAACCGAAACAGCCTATACTTGTGTACACTAACACATAGACAGGAACAAGGACACTAAGGACAATCACCCACGACAAACTCAAAGAATATGGCTGCCTAAATATGGTTCCCAATCAGAGACAACGATAAACACCTGCCTCTGATTGAGAACCACTCCAGACAGCCATAGACTTTGCTAGATCACCTCACTAGCTACAATCCCAATATATACACACTGTGCTTCTACACCTGCATTGCTTGCTGTTTGGGGTTTTAGGCTGGGTTTCTGTACAGCACTTTGAGATATCAGCTGATGTACGAAGGGCTATATAAATAAATTTGATTTGATTTGATTTGACATACAAAAACCCATGCCACACCCTGGCCTGACCCAATACATGAAGATAAACACAAAATACTTCGACCAGGGCGTGACAGCGACTGAGACATTGTTGCTCCTAGAAGTTTCCACTCCACAATAACAGCACTTACAGTTGACCGGGGCAGCAGAGCAGAGCAGAAATTTGACGAACTAACTTGTTGGAAAGGTGACATAATATGACGATGCCACGTTGAAAGTCCCTGAGCTCTTCAGTAAAGCCATTCTACTGCCGATGTTAGCGAAAGATGCTAAAATACATATTTTGTTACTATATGTCTATGACGGAATCTGGTCCAGTGCCAAAATACAAAAGTCGCATTAAAGAAGAGAAAGCGACCAAACACACAGAGGAATGGTCCTTGAAGTTGGAGCTGTTCTTATTGTGTTGTTACCATTGCGTCATGGAGACATAGTGGCCTAGTGTTCTACAGGTCAGCATATGTGCCCTATGGATGTATGACAGGGGAGAGGGACATTGTGCCACCTTACATTGCAGAACAGAACATCCCAAAACATTGTGACCAATTAACATAGGCTATATAGTGGTTTGGATGAATGTGAAAACATAAACCCAATAATGGTCTCTTCATAGAGGTTTATGATAATAGAAGTGTAAATACTTACTTGTTGGATAACTGTCCATTTGGCCCAGCGGGAACATGGGTGCATCATTTTTTGTCAGGACACCAGAATGTTTGTGGACAGCAAACTCTGCTTGATCGCATAAACTCAAACTATCTGCTCCTCATCATCATTACATTCCTCAATTTATTTAGAATTGTAGTCAAACTCTCAGCAGCACAAACATTCCTCATGTGTTGGCATTGGAGGGCAGTTTCCACAGATGAAATACCAGTCTGTGTTGACCCTGGGGATCTGTCTGGCTACTGCTGCGCCTCAGTTTCTAAAACGGTGGCTGCCATCTGAAGTTCAATTTGCCGAAATGCGTGATCTGAATAGGCTACTGTCAAGTTACCTTTTGTTGGCGCTGTCTCAGTTCTCTATTCCAAAGAGATGGAAGGGTAGAGGGCAAACACCACTGAACTAGCTTTAATGTATGGAATAACTTGGGAGATTCTGGATTTTGGGTACACTTATCCTTTAAAATCATGACTTAAATTAGTGATCTCTAAAAACTGAAATTGTCAGCCAGAAAGCTAATTTTGAATCAACATAGTAGTAGAAATTATGCATTTCTAACAGTCTTTATGAAAAAGTATAGGACCATGATTTGTAATTGTTCTTGCCCACCCCTGCTGCCATCCATGTAAGATTTTGTATCAGTAATGTGAGTCTGGATGGAGACTACAGCTGATGAACAGTATATATCAGTCTGGATGGAGACTACAGCTGATGAACACTACAGCTGATGAACAGTATATATCAGTCTGGATGGAGACTACAGCTGATGAACACTACAGCTGATGAACAGTATATATCAGTCTGGATGGAGACTACAGCTGATGAACACTACAGCTGATGAACAGTATATATCAGTCTGGATGGAGACTACAGCTGATGAACACTACAGCTGATGAACAGTATATATCAGTCTGGATGGTAGACTACAGCTGATGAACAGTATATATCAGTCTGGATGGAGACTACAGCTGATGAACAGTTTATATCAGTCTGGATGGAGACTACAGCTGATGAACACTACAGCTGATGAACAGTATATATCAGTCTGGATGGAGACTACAGCTGATGAACAGTTTATATCAGTCTGGATGGAGACTACAGCTGATGAACAGTTTATATCAGTCTGGATGGAGACTACAGCTGATGAACAGTTTATATCAGTCTGGATGGAGACTACAGCTGATGAACAGTATATATCAGTCTGGATGGAGACTACAGCTGATGAACACTACAGCTGATGAACAGTTTATATCAGTCTGGATGGAGACTACAGCTGATGAACAGTATATATCAGTCTGGATGGAGACTACAGCTGATGAACAGTATATATCAGTCTGGATGGAGACTACAGCTGATGAACAGTTTATATCAGTCTGGATGGAGACTACAGCTGATGAACAGTTTATATCAGTCTGGATGGAGACAACAGCTGATGAACAGTTTATATCAGTCTGGATGGAGACTACAGCTGATGAACAGTATATATCAGTCTGGATGGAGACTACAGCTGATGAACAGTATATATCAGTCTGGATGGAGACTACAGCTGATGAACAGTATATATCAGTCTGGATGGAGACTACAGCTGATGAACAGTTTATATCAGTCTGGATGGAGACTACAGCTGATGAACAGTATATATCAGTCTGGATGGAGACTACGGCTGATGAACAGTATATATCAGTCTGGATGGAGACTACAGCTGATGAACAGTATATATCAGTCTGGATGGAGACTACAGCTGATGAACAGTATATATCAGTCTGGATGGAGACTACAGCTGATGAACAGTATATATCAGTCTGGATGGAGTCTACAGCTGATGAACAGTATATATCAGTCTGGATGGAGTCTACAGCTGATGAACAGTTTATATCAGTCTGGATGGAGACTACAGCTGATGAACAGTTTATATCAGTCTGGATGGAGACTACAGCTGATGAACAGTATATATAAGTCTGGATGGAGTCTACAGCTGATGAACAGTATATATCAGTCTGGATGGAGTCTACAGCTGATGAAGAGTATATATCAGTCTGGATGGAGTCTACAGCTGATGAACAGTTTATATCAGTCTGGATGGAGTCTACAGCTGATGAACAGTATATATAAGTCTGGATGGAGTCTACAGCTGATGAACAGTATATATCAGTCTGGATGGAGTCTACAGCTGATGAACAGTATATATCAGTCTGGATGGAGTCTACAGCTGATGAACACTACAGCTGATGAACAGTATATATAAGTCTGGATGGAGTCTACAGCTGATGAACAGTATATATCAGTCTGGATGGAGACTACAGCTGATGAACACTACAGCTGATGAACAGTATATATCAGTCTGGATGGAGTCTACAGCTGATGAACAGTATATATAAGTCTGGATGGAGTCTACAGCTGATGAACAGTATATATCAGTCTGGATGGAGACTACAGCTGATGAACAGTATATATCAGTCTGGATGGAGACTACAGCTGATGAACAGTATATATAAGTCTGGATGGAGACTACAGCTGATGAACAGTATATATAAGTCTGGATGGTAGACTACAGTATCCTTCTACATAAAACCAGGAGCTTTGATAGAATGGCCTGTCAGCCCAAGAGGAGAGGAGAGCTGCAGTCTGTTCAATAAACACATAACCCCCATAATTCCTTAGTAGTGTCTAAGTTACACTCCGCACCGCTGAAGCCCAGCAGTAAAAGTTACTCAGAGGAGGAAGGAGACCCAAGCCAATTCAGTTAACTAACCAAATAAAACAAGTGTTCAGAGATTGAACAGATCCTCAGCAGATGTATAGTGTATAACAAAGTGAACCAAATCATTCTGTAACATCATACCATGAAACACAACAGGAGAGAAAACAAATGTCTTAATATAATTCATGAGTAAGCTTTTTTCCAACCATCAGAAATCTGCTTTATACAGTAGGAATATCACACGGCCTTATCCCCCTTTATACAGAAGGAATATCACACGGCCTTATCCCCCTTTATACAGAAGGAATATCACACGGCCTTATCCCCCTTTCTACAGAAGGAATATCACATGGCCTTATCCCCTTTATACTGAAGGAATATCACACGGCCTTATCCCCCTTTATACAGAAGGAATATCACACGGCCTTATCCCCCTTTCTACAGAAGGAATATCACACGGCCTTATCCCCCTTTATACAGAAGGAATATCCACGGCCTTATCCCCCTTTATACTGAAGGAATATCACACGGCCTTATCCCCCTTTATACAGAAGGAATATCACACGGCCTTATCCCCTTTATACTGAAGGAATATCACACGGCCTTATCCCCCTTTATACTGAAGGAATATCACACGGCCTTATCCCCCTTTATACAGAAGGAATATCACACGACCTTATCCCCTTTCTACAGAAGGAATATCACACGGCCTTATCCCCCTTTATACAGAAGGAATATCACATGGCCTTATCCCTCTTTATACAGAAGGAATATCACACGGCCTTATCCCTCTTTATACAGAAGGAATATCACACGGCCTTATCCCCCTTTATACAGAAGGAATATCACATGGCCTTATCCCCCTTTATACAGAAGGAATATCACACGGCCTTATCCCCTTTCTACAGAAGGAATATCACACGGCCTTATCCCCTTTCTACAGAAGGAATATCACACGGCCTTATCCCCCTTTCTACAGAAGGAATGTCACACGACCTTATCCCCCTTTATACAGAAGGAATATCACACGGCCTTATCCCCTTTCTACAGAAGGAATATCACACGACCTTATCCCCCTTTATACAGAAGGAATATCACATGGCCTTATCCCCCTTTATACAGAAGGACTATCACACGACCTTATCTCCCTTTATACAGAAGGAATATCACATGGCCTTATCCCCCTTTCTACAGAAGGAATATCACACGACCTTATCCCTTTATACAGAAGGAATATCACACGGCCTTATCCCCTTTATACAGAAGGAATGTCACACGGCCTTATCCCCCTTTATACAGAAGGAATATCACACGACCTTATCTCCCTTCAGCTATAAACAAGGTGTGATCACACACATTATTATCTTGATTTAAAAAAATAAGCAGAAACTGAGAATTATTTTGATTGTGGAAAACATTGAAAACGTTATTAAGAAGGTTTTAGCTGAATTGGCTCTGGTGAAATGTAGAGCACTAAATAAGGAGTACGGTGCTATTTGGGATGTATCCAGCCACCTGTTGGAATGAAAGCTCATCAGAGTTGATAGGCAAGGAGGTGGTCAGTCAGATTCCAGACTCTATGTGAAATGACACCGCCTACACAAGTATAGAGGAATCCAAATGATTCTGCAATCCGATATACAACAGAGTAATGACGGCCAGTTAGCACACTCAGGGCTTTATTTTCGGCTGCCGTTAAGGCAGCGATATTGTTAAACGCACACTCATTGGTAATTTCGACGTATTAAAAGCCAACGCTCTTCTGTTTCCCAACCCATGAGCCAGGGTTGCTAATTTACCTATCTAATATCAGCTATCTTGCGCTGAGGTGGGAGGGTTGAAATACGCAGTGAGTTAATGGGAGCCGCTACCTGACCAAAATCCCGGCTAAACCTCCGCTAGTAGTTGTAGTAGTTGGCAAACTGACCAATACCCGGGTAAACCTCCGGTAGCAGTTGGCAAACCCTACGAACCGCTGCACTTCCTTTACCATGGTTGGAGTCGGCCAATTACACACAGCTGAAATGCGGTCACTCTCCGTCTCCACCCCTGAGGTGGAAATGTGATATCCTAGGAAGGAGACGGACTGCTGGAAGAACAGACATTTCTCAGCCTTGACATACAGGTAATGCTCCAACATGCTCGGCACGTGTAGCAGAGTATATCAGAATGCGCAGACCTCCCTCCTTCGTCTTTGCAAAAAATTAACTTGAGGCGGGTGAAGTGGAGGACCGAATGTGCCCCTGGCGCAGGGTTTCGGAGACATATGTTTCCAAAGCCTCCATCTCCGCCTGTGAGAGAGGATACACGTGACTCCTGGGAAGTGCAGCGTCTGTGCGATAAATATCCTGGTAATTGCCCCGTCGATGGGGTGGTGATTAAGTCGCCTTCCTTTTGGAGAAGACGAGCCAAATCAGCATATTCAGGGGGAATGCGTACGGTGGAGACCTGGTCTGGATTTTCCACCGTAGTAGCACCAACGGAAACCCCTACACACCTCGCCGAGCACTCTTGCGACCATCCCGTGAGAGCCCTCTGTGGCCAAGAAACAGTGGGGTCATGACACACTAACCAGGGTGTGCCTAGCACCACGGGAAACACAGGAGAGTCAATAAGGAAGAAACTAATTTGCTCCATGTGACCCCCTGCATCACCATGCCCAGAGGAGCGGTGGCCTCCCTAATCATTCCTTACTTACTTATGGTCGACTATCTAAGGCGTGAACGGGAAGGGCATATCCAGGGATCCCTAAACTATGGGCGAACGATCTATCGATAAATTTCCCAACCGCGCCTGAATCGACGAGCGCCTTATGCTGGGAATGTGGGAGAAATTCAGGAAAAGTGACATACACAAACATATGTGCAACAGAGGGCTCTGGGTGAGAATGGTGCTGGCTCACCTGGGGTGATGCCTCACCTGGGGTGATGCATGAGCGCCCTGCCTGCTGCCTCGATACCCAGAGGAACCAACCCGACACCGACCGGCAGTGTGACCTCTGCGGCCACAGATGGTGCACGAGCTGGAACCCCCTCCGGTCTCCCTGCGCACCGCCCTCCCAGCTCCATGGGTATCGGGGAGAGGGTGCGGGGGATGGAACCAACAGAACATCCGAACCTCCGCAGGTAGCCAGCAGGTTATCCAGCCGGATGGACAGGTCCATGTATAATAACACCATACATACAATAACACCCTACAATAACACCCTCTCCCTCATTTTTCAGAGTAAAAGCCTGAAACAATGCCTAAAGACTGGCCATGTGTAGAGGAAGCCATAGAGACCCAGAACGGGGTCCTAGGTCTTTGTATGGTGGATAGGCTTTCAATGGAAAACAGCATTCCAAAATAATAGTACTTCCTGGTTGGATTTTCCTTAGGTTTTTGCCTGCCACATCAGTTCTGTTATACTCACAGACATTATTTTTAACAGTTTTGGAAACTTTAGAGTGTTTTCTATCCAAATCTACTAATGACATGCATATCCTATTTTCTGGGCCTGAGTAGCAGGCAGTTTAATTTGTGCACACGTTGTGCACACTTTTCAGACAAAATTCCGAATGCTAACCCCTCCCCTAGTAAAGTTAATATAACAAAACCACCGTAAACAGAACCATAAATCAATGAAAAAAAAACATTAAGCACCAGCATAACGTGCACAAACACTACAATAAACAATTCCGGACAAGGACATGGGGGGAACAGAGGGTTAAATACACAACATGTAATGATGGAATTTAAACCAGGTGTGTGAGAAGACAAGACAAAACAAATGGAAAATGCAAGGTGGATCAGCGATGGCTAGAAGACCGGTGACGTCGACCGCCGAACGCCGCCCGAACAAGGAGAGGGACCGACTTGCGAAAGGCTATTGGACATTACTTTTGTCTACATTCTCTGAAAAGTGTATTTTTTTTTTTACCCCTTTTTTCTCCCCAATTTCGTGGAATCCAGTAGCTACTATCTTGTCTCATCGCTACAACTCCTGTACGGGCTCGGGAGAGACGAAGGTTGAAAGTCATGTGTCCTCCGATACACAACCCAACCAAGCCGCACTGCTTCTTAACATAGCACGCCATCCATCCCGGAAGCCAGCCGTGCGATGAGACAAGGACATCCCTACCGGCCAAGCCCTCCCTAACCCGGATGACACTAGGCCAATTGTGCGCTGCCCCACAGACCTCCCGGTTGCGGCCGGTTACGATAGAGCCTGAGAACCCAGAGTCTCTGATGGCACAGCTGTCACTGCAGTACAGCATCCTTAGCCACTGCGCCACCGGGAGGCCTCTCTGAAATGTTTTGACTCATAATTTTTTATTGAATTATGTAATTATATGCGAGAAGCCTGTTTGTTATTAAAAAAGGACCGCTTTTTGTTTTTAATTTTTAATTTTGTAAAACAAAATGCCACTTCCTCTTTCCTCTTTTGGAATTCCGGTATCTGTCCGTGGTGCTACATCCGCCTATTGACATTTTCCTGTTTGTTTGTTTACCTTGTTCAAGAGGAAGAGTCAACATGTAGATCATCACCTAAACCAATGTGTGGTATGCAATGTACAGGGCTTGGAAATGCAAACCAATTTCAAACTGTGAATGCAATTCCTTCAGAAAGTATTCACACCCCTTGCCTTTTTCCACATGTTGTCTTGTTACAAACTGAATTTAAAATGGATTAAGTTTAGATGTGTTTGTCACTGGCCTACAAACAATAGCCCATAATGTCAAAGTGGATATATGTTTTTAGACATTTTTACAAATGAATCAATGAATTGTCTTTAGTTAATACGTTTTCAACCCTGTTGTTAAGGCAAGCCTAAATAAGTTCAGGAGTAACAATGTACTTCACAAGTCACATAAGTTGCATTGACTCACTCTTTGTGCAATAATGGTGTTTAACATGATTTCCTGAATGACTACCTGGCAGAAGGTGAGTGTAGCTGGTGCATGAAGACAGGCGCAGGAGAGCAAAATGAGTGGTCAACATACGTTACTAAAAAAATAAAGGCATAAGGTAAAGAAATACACTTGACCAATAACCAACGGTAAATATAACGCACGGGTGAACACAGCACCCGTCCAAGAACCAGCCATCATGAACCCAACTGAACATAGAAACACTCAAGCAAAACAAACATGGGGGAAACAGAGGGTTAAATACATGAACATGTAATTGGATAATGAAGACCAGGTGTGTAGAAAATAAAGACAAAACCAATGGAAGATGAAAGATGGATCAGCGATGGCGAGAAGACCGGTGATGTCGACCGCCAAATGCCGCCAGTACAAGGAGACCTGGGCGGAAGTCGCAAATGTTGCACAATCCAGGTCTGCAAGCTCTTAGAGACTTACCCAGAAAGACTCACAGCTCTTAGAGACTTACCCAGAAAGACTCACAGCTCTTAGAGACTTACCCAGAAAGACTCACAGCTCTTAGAGACTTACCCAGAAAGACTCACAGCTCTTAGAGACTTACCCAGAAAGACTCACAGCTCTTAGAGACTTACCCAGAAAGACTCACAGCTCTTAGAGACTTACCCAGAAAGACTCACAGCTCTTAGAGACTTACCCAGAAAGACTCACAGCTTTAATCACAAGGTGCTTCTACAAAGTATTTCCTCAGGGATGTGAAAACTTTTTGTAAATGAGATATATCTGTATTTTATTTTCAAGAAATTAGCAAACATTTCTGAAAACATATTTTCACTGTCAAAGACATACAGCTTCAGGGACAGTGAAAAGACACAAACACAGGTTCACACACGCTAACTCACACACACGCTAGCTCACACACACAGGTAAAGACAGGCTAATTCACACACATGCTAGCTCATACACACACACTTGCTCACACACACGCTAGCTCACACACAGGTAACGACAGGCTAACTCACACACATGCTAGCTCACACACACACACGCTTGCTCACACACACAGGCTAGCTCACACACACACGCTTGCTCACACACATGCTTGCTCACACACATGCTTGCTCACACACACACAAGCTCACACACACAGGTAAAGACAGGCTAACTCACACACACGCTAGCTCACACACACAGGTACAGACACGCTAGCACACAGGCAAGCCCACACACACGCAACTCACACACACACACACACATGCTAGCTCACACACACGCAACACACACACACGCACGCTAGCTCACACACACGCTAGCTCACACACACAGGTAAAGACGCGCTAGCTCACACACACGCTAGCTCACACACACAGGTACAGACAAGCTAGCACACACGCAAGCCACACACACACGCAACTCACACACACACATGCTAGCTCACACACACGCAACACACACACACACACACACACACACACACACACACACACACACACACACACACACACACACACACACACACACACACACACACACACACACACACTAGCTCAGACACACGCTAGCTCACACACACAGGTAAAGACACGCTAGCTCACACACACTAGCTCACACACACAGGTAAAGACACACTAGCTCACACACACGCTACCTCACACACACAGGTAAAGACACGCTAGCTCACACGCACACAAACTCACACACACAGGTAAAGACAAGCTAACTCACACACACGCTAGCTCACACACACAGGTACAGACACGCTAGCACACACGCAAGCCCACACACACGCAACTCACACACACACGCTAGCTCACACACACGCAACACACACACACACACACACACACGCTAGCTCACACAGACGCTAGATAACACACACAGGTACAGACACGCTAGCTCACACACACACTAGCTCACACACACGCTAGCTCACACACACAGGTAAAGACACGCTAGCTCACACACACGCTACCTCACACACACAGGTAAAGACACGCTAGCTCACACGCACACAAACTCACACACAGGTAAAGACAAGCTAACTCACAC
This sequence comes from Oncorhynchus keta, assembly GCF_023373465.1. Taxonomy (NCBI): domain Eukaryota; kingdom Metazoa; phylum Chordata; class Actinopteri; order Salmoniformes; family Salmonidae; genus Oncorhynchus; species Oncorhynchus keta. The sequence continues at coordinate 1,389,068 of NC_068429.1, read as the reverse complement.
ACACGCTAGCTCACACACACAGGTACAGACACGCTAGCACACACGCAAGCCCACACACACGCAACTCACACACACACACACACGCTAGCTCACACACACGCAACACACACACGCTAGCTCACACACACGCAACACACACACACACACGCTAGCTCACACACACGCTAGCTCACACACACGCTAAACAGGTACAGACATGCTAGCTCACACAGACGCTAGATAACACGCTAGATAACACACACAGGTACAGACACGCTAGCTCACACACACACGCTTGCTCACACACATGCTTGCTCACACACATGCTTGCTCACACACACACAAGCTCACACACAGGTAAAGACACGCTAGCACACACGCAAGCCCACACACACGCAACTCACACACACACACACATGCTAGCTCACACGCACGCAACACACACACACACACACACACACGCTAGCTCACACACACACTAGCTCACACACACAGGTAAAGACACGCAACTCACACACACACACACATGCTAGCTCACACACACGCAACACACACACACACACGCTAGCTCACACACACGCTAGCTCACACACACAGGTAAAGACACGCTAGCTCACACACACACTAGCTCACACAAACAGGTACAGACATGCTAGCTCATACAGACGCCAGATAACACGCACAGGTAAATAAATAAATAAAATTTGATTTGATTTGACAGGTACACACACGCTAACTCACACACACGCTAACTCACACACACGCTAACTGACACACACGCTAGCTCACACACACAGGTAAAGACAGGCTAATTCACACACATGCTAGCTCACGCACACACGCTTGCTCACACACATGCTAGCTCACACACAGGTAACGACAGGCTAACTCACACACATGCTAGCTAACACACACACACGCTTGCTCACACACACAGGCTAGCTCACACACACACGCTTGCTCACACACATGCTTGCTCACATACACACGCTTGCTCACACACACACAGGCTCACACACACAGGTAAAGACAGGCTAACTCACACACACGCTAGCTCACACACACAGGTACAGACATGCTAGCACACACGCAAGCCACACACACACGCAACTCACACACACACACACACACACATGCTAGCTCACACACACGCAACACACACACACACACACACACACACACACACACACACACACACACACACACACACACACACACACACACACACACACACACACACACACACACACACACACACACACACACACACTAGCTCAGACACACGCTAGCTCACACACACAGGTAAAGACACGCAACTCACACACACACACACATGCTAGCTCACACACACGCAACACACACACACACACACACGCTAGCTCACACACACAGGTAAAGACACGCTAGCTCACACACACACTAGCTCACACAAACAGGTACAGACATGCTAGCTCATACAGACGCTAGATAACACACACAGGTAAATAAATAAATAAAATTTGATTTGATTTGACAGGTACACACATGCTAACTCACACACACGCTAACTCACACACACGCTAACTGACACACACGCTAGCTCACACACACAGGTAAAGACAGGCTAATTCACACACATGCTAGCTCACACACACACGCTTGCTCACACACACGCTAGCTCACACACACAGGTACAGACACGCTAGCACACACGCAAGCCCACACACACGCAACTCACACACACACGCTAGCTCACACACACGCAACACACACACACACACGCTAGCTCACACACACGCTAGCTCACACAAACAGGTACAGACATGCTAGCTCACACAGACGCTAGATAACACACACAGGTACAGACACGCTAGCTCACACACACACTAGCTCACACACACGCTAGCTCACACACACAGGTAAAGACACGCTAGCTCATACACACGCTAGCTCACACACACGCTAGCTCACACACACAGATAAAGACACGCTAGCTCACACGCACACAAACTCACACACACAGGTAAAGACAAGCTAACTCACACACACGCTAGCTCACACACACAGGTACAGACACGCTAGCACACATGCAAGCCCACACACACGCAACTCACACACACACACACACACACGCTAGCTCACACACACGCAACACACACACACACACGCTAGCTCACACACACGCTAGCTCACACACACGCTAAACAGGTACAGACATGCTAGCTCACACAGACGCTAGATAACACGCTAGATAACACACACAGGTACAGACACGCTAGCTCACACACACTAGCTCACACACACGCTAGCTCACACACACAGGTAAAGACACGCTAGCTCACACACACACTAGCTCACACAAACAGGTACAGACATGCCAGCTCACACACACTAGCTCACACACACAGGTACACACAAGTTAGCTCACACGCTCCACACACACGTACATTGTGATATTGTTGTATGGTGGTATTATACATGTTTTATTCTAGATATGTAGTGGTGTAATAATGTGTTGTATTGTAGATATGTAGTGGTAGAGTAGTGGTGTAATAATGTATTGTATTGTAGATATGTAGTGGTAGAGTAGTGGTGTAATAATGTATTGTATTGTAGATATGTAGTGGTGTAATAATGTGTTGTATTGTAGATATGTAGTGGTAGAGTAGTGGTGTAATAATGTGTTGTATTGTAGATATGTAGTGGTGTAATAATGTGTTGTATTGTAGATATGTAGTGGTAGAGTAGTGGTGTTATAATGTGTTGTATTGTAGATATGTAGTGGTAGAGTAGTGGTGTAATAATGTGTTGTATTGTAGATATGTAGTGGTAGAGTAGTGGTGTAATAATGTGTTGTATTGTAGATATGTAGTGGTGTTATAATGTGTTGTATTGTAGATATGTAGTGGTAGAGTAGTGGTGTAATAATGTGTTGTATTGTAGATATGTAGTGGTAGAGTAGTGGTGTAATAATGTATTGTATTGTAGATATGTAGTGGTGTTATAATGTGTTGTATTGTAGATATGTAGTGGTAGAGTAGTGGTGTAATAATGTGTTGTATTGTAGATATGTAGTGGTAGAGTAGTGGTGTAATAATGTGTTGTACTGTAGATATGTAGTGGTGTTATAATGTGTTGTAGATATGTAGTGGTGTTATAATGTGTTGTATTGTAGATATGTAGTGGTAGAGTAGTGGTGTAATAATGTGTTGTACTGTAGATATGTAGTGGTGTTATAATGTGTTGTATTGTAGATATGTAGTGGTAGAGTAGTGGTGTAATAATGTGTTATATTGTAGATATGTAGTGGTGTAATAATGTGTTATATTGTAGATATGTAGTGGTAGAGTAGTGGTGTAATAATGTGTTGTACTGTAGATATGTAGTGGTGTTATAATGTGTTGTATTGTAGATATGTAGTGGTAAAGTAGTGGTGTAATAATGTGTTATATTGTAGATATGTAGTGGTAGAGTAGTGGTGTAATAATGTGTTGTACTGTAGATATGTAGTGGTGTTATAATGTGTTGTATTGTAGATATGTAGTGGTAGAGTAGTGGTGTAATAATGTGTTGTATTGTATATATGTAGTGGGAGAGTAGTGGTGTAATAATGTGTTGTATTGTAGATATGTAGTGGTAGAGTAGTGGTGTAATAATGTATTGTATTGTAGATATGTAGTGGTAGAGTAGTGGTGTAATAATGTGTTGTATTGTAGATATGTAGTGGTGTTATAATGTGTTGTATTGTAGATATGTAGTGGTAGAGTAGTGGTGTAATAATGTGTTGTATTGTAGATATGTAGTGGTAGAGTAGTGGTGTAATAATGTGTTGTATTGTAGATATGTAGTGGTAGAGTAGTGGTGTAATAATGTATTGTATTGTAGATATGTAGTGGTGTTATAATGTGTTGTATTGTAGATATGTAGTGGTAGAGTAGTGGTGTAATAATGTGTTGTATTGTAGATATGTAGTGGTGTTATAATGTGTTGTATTGTAGATATGTAGTGGTAGAGTAGTGGTGTAATAATAATGTTGTATTGTAGATATGTAGTGGTAGAGTAGTGGTGTAATAATGTATTGTATTGTAGATATGTAGTGGTGTAATAATGTGTTGTAATTGTAGATATGTAGTGGTAGAGTAGTGGTGTAATAATGTGTTGTATTGTAGATATGTAGTGGTGTAATAATGTGTTGTATTGTAGATATGTAGTGGTGTTATAATGTATTGTATTGTAGATATGTAGTGGTGTTATAATGTGTTGTATTGTAGATATGTAGTGGTAGAGTAGTGGTGTAATAATGTGTTGTATTGTAGATATGTAGTGGTGTAATAATGTGTTGTATTGTAGATATGTAGTGGTGTTATAATGTATTGTATTGTAGATATGTAGTGGTGTTATAATGTGTTGTATTGTAGATATGTAGTGGTGTAATAATGTGTTGTATTGTAGATATGTAGTGGTAGAGTAGTGGTGTAATAATGTGTTGTATTGTAGATATGTAGTGGTGTAATAATGTGTTGTATTGTAGATATGTAGTGGTGTAATAATGTGTTGTATTGTAGATATGTAGTGGTAGAGTAGTGGTGTAATAATGTGTTGTATTGTAGATATGTAGTGGTAGAGTAGTGGTGTAATAATGTGTTGTATTGTAGATATGTAGTGGTGTTATAATGTGTTGTATTGTAGATATGTAGTGGTAGAGTAGTGGTGTAATAATGTGTTGTATTGTAGATATGTAGTGGTAGAGTAGTGGTGTAATAATGTGTTGTATTGTAGATATGTAGTGGTAGAGTAGTGGTGTAATAATGTGTTGTATTGTAGATATGTAGTGGTAGAGTAGTGGTGTTATAATGTGTTGTATTGTAGATATGTAGTGGTGTTATAATGTGTTGTATTGTAGATATGTAGTGGTAGAGTAGTGGTGTAATAATGTGTTGTATTGTAGATATGTAGTGGTGTAATAATGTATTGTATTGTAGATATGTAGTGGTAGAGTAGTGGTGTTATAATGTGTTGTATTGTAGATATGTAGTGGTAGAGTAGTGGTGTAATAATGTGTTGTATTGTAGATATGTAGTGGTGTAGTGTGTAATAATAATGTATTGTATTGTAGATATGTAGTGGTGTAATAATGTGTTGTATTGTAGATATGTAGTGGTAGAGTAGTGGTGTAATAATGTGTTGTATTGTAGATATGTAGTGGTGTAATAATGTGTTGTATTGTAGATATGTAGTGGTGTTATAATGTATTGTATTGTAGATATGTAGTGGTGTAATAATGTGTTGTATTGTAGATATGTAGTGGTAGAGTAGTGGTGTAATAATGTGTTGTATTGTAGATATGTAGTGGTGTTATAATGTGTTGTATTGTAGATATGTAGTGGTAGAGTAGTGGTGTTATAATGTGTTGTATTGTAGATATGTAGTGGTGTTATAATGTGTTGTATTGTAGATATGTAGTGGTGTTATAATGTGTTGTATTGTAGATATGTAGTGGTAGAGTAGTGGTGTAATAATGTGTTGTATTGTAGATATGTAGTGGTAGAGTAGTGGTGTAATAATGTGTTGTATTGTAGATATGTAGTGGTAGAGTAGTGGTGTAATAATGTGTTGTATTGTAGATATGTAGTAGAGTAGTGGTGTAATAATGTGTTGTATTGTAGATATGTAGTGGTGTAATAATGTGTTGTATTGTAGATATGTAGTGGTAGAGTAGTGGTGTTATAATGTGTTGTATTGTAGATATGTAGTGGTAGAGTAGTGGTGTAATAATGTGTTGTATTGTAGATATGTAGTGGTAGAGTAGTGGTGTAATAATGTGTTGTATTGTAGATATGTAGTGGTGTTAATGTAATGTGTTGTATTGTAATGTAATGTAGAGTTGTGGTGTAATAATGTGTTGTATTGTAGATATGTAGTGTGTAGTAGTAGTGGTGTAATAATGTATTGTATTGTAGATATGTAGTGGTGTAATAATGTGTTGTATTGTAGATATGTAGTGGTAGAGTAGTGGTGTAATAATGTGTTGTATTGTAGATATGTAGTGGTAGAGTAGTGGTGTAATAATGTGTTGTATTGTAGATATAGTGGTGTTATAATGTGGTAGATATGTAGTGGTGTAATAATGTGTTGTATTGTAGATATGTAGTGGTAGAGTAGTGGTGTAATAATGTGTTGTATTGTAGATATGTAGTAGTGTGTTATAATGTGTTGTATTGTAGATATGTAGTGGTAGAGTAGTGGTGTAATAATGTGTTATATTGTAGATATGTAGTGGTGTAATAATGTGTTGTATTGTAGATATGTAGTGGTGTAGTGGTGTAATAATGTGTTGTATTGTAGATATGTAGTGGTGTAATAATGTGTTGTATTGTAGATATGTAGTGGTAGAGTAGTGGTGTAATAATGTGTTGTATTGTAGATATGTAGTGGTAGAGTAGTGGTGTAATAATGTGTTGTATTGTAGATAGATATGTAGTGGTGTTATAATGTGTTGTATTGTAGATATGTAGTGGTAGAGTAGTGGTGTAATAATGTGTTGTATTGTAGATATGTAGTGGTAGAGTAGTGGTGTAATAATGTGTTGTATTGTAGATATGTAGTGGTAGAGTAGTGGTGTAATAATGTATTGTATTGTAGATATGTAGTGGTGTAGTGGTGTTATAATGTGTTGTATTGTAGATATGTAGTGGTAGAGTAGTGGTGTTATAATGTGTTGTATTGTAGATATGTAGTGGTAGAGTAGTGGTGTCATAATGTATTGTATTGTAGATATGTAGTGGTAGAGTAGTGGTGTAATAATGTGTTGTATTGTAGATATGTAGTGGTGTAATAATGTATTGTATTGTAGATATGTAGTGGTAGAGTAGTGGTGTTATAATATGTTGTATTGTAGATATGTAGTGGTGTAATAATGTGTTATATTGTAGATATGTAGTGGTGTTATAATGTATTGTATTGTAGATATGTAGTGGTAGAGTAGTGGTGTTATAATGTGTTGTATTGTAGATATGTAGTGGTAGAGTAGTGGTGTTATAATGCGTTGTATTGTAGATATGTAGTGGTGTAATAATGTATTGTATTGTAGATATGTAGTGGTAGAGTAGTGGTGTAATAATGTGTTGTATTGTAGATATGTAGTGGTAGAGTAGTGGTGTAATAATGTGTTGTATTGTAGATATGTAGTGTGTAATAATGTGTTGTATTGTAGATATGTAGTGGTGTAATAATGTGTTGTATTGTAGATATGTAGTGGTAGAGTAGTGGTGTAATAATGTATTGTATTGTAGATATGTAGTGGTAGAGTAGTGGTGTAATAATGTGTTGTATTGTAGATATGTAGTGGTAGAGTAGTGGTGTAATAATGTGTTGTATTGTAGATATGTAGTGGTAGAGTAGTGGTGTAATAATGTGTTGTATTGTAGATATGTAGTGGTGTAATAATGTGTTGTATTGTAGATATGTAGTGGTAGAGTAGTGGTGTAATAATGTGTTGTATTGTAGATATGTAGTGGTAGAGTAGTGGTGTAATAATGTGTTGTATTGTAGATATGTAGTGGTAGAGTAGTGGTGTAATAATGTGTTGTATTGTAGATATGTAGTGGTGTTATAATGTGTTGTATTGTAGATATGTAGTGGTAGAGTAGTGGTGTAATAATGTGTTGTATTGTAGATATGTAGTGGTAGAGTAATAATGTGTTGTAATAATAGATATGTATTGTAGATATGTAGTGGTGTAATAATGTGTTGTATTGTAGATATGTAGTGGTAGAGTAGTGGTGTAATAATGTGTTGTATTGTAGATATGTAGTGGTAGAGTAGTGGTGTAATAATGTGTTGTATTGTAGATATGTAGTAGTGTTATAATGTTGTATTGTAGATATGTAGTGGTGTTATAATGTGTTGTATTGTAGATATGTAGTGTAGTAGTGGTGTAATAATGTGTTGTGTAGATATGTAGTTGTGTTATAATGTGTTGTATTGTAGATATGTAGTGGTAGAGTAGTGGTGTAATAATGTGTTGTATTGTAGATATGTAGTGGTGTAATAATGTGTTATATTGTAGATATGTAGTGGTAGAATAGTGGTGTAAGTAGTGGTGTAATAATGTGTTGTGATAGATATTAGTGGTGTAATAATGTGTTGTATTGTAGATATGTAGTGGTAGAGTAGTGGTGTAATAATGTGTTGTATTGTAGATATGTAGTGGTAGAGTAGTGGTGTAATAATGTGTTGTATGTAGATATGTAGTGGTGTTAATAATATTGTATTGTAGATATGTAGTGGTAGAGTAGTGGTGTAATAATGTGTTGTATTGTAGATATGTAGTGGTAGAGTAGTGGTGTAATAATGTGTTGTATTGTAGATATGTAGTGGTAGAGTAGTGGTGTAATAATGTGTTGTATTGTAGATATGTAGTGGTAGAGTAGTGGTGTAATAATGTGTTGTATTGTAGATATGTAGTGGTGTAATAATGTGTTGTATTGTAGATATGTAGTGGTAGAGTAGTGGTGTAATAATGTGTTGTATTGTAGATATGTAGTGGTAGAGTAGTGGTGTAATAATGTGTTGTATTGTAGATATGTAGTGGTAGAGTAGTGGTGTAATAATGTATTGTATTGTAGATATGTAGTGGTGTTATAATGTGTTGTATTGTAGATATGTAGTGGTAGAGTAGTGGTGTAATAATGTGTTGTATTGTAGATATGTAGTGGTGTTATAATGTGTTGTATTGTAGATATGTAGTGGTAGAGTAGTGGTGTAATAATGTGTTGTATTGTAGATATGTAGTGGTAGAGTAGTGGTGTAATAATGTGTTGTATTGTAGATATGTAGTGGTGTAATAATGTGTTGTATTGTAGATATGTAGTGGTAGAGTAGTGGTGTAATAATGTGTTGTATTGTAGATATGTAGTGGTGTAATAATGTGTTGTATTGTAGATATGTAGTGGTGTATAATGTATTGTATTGTAGATATGTAGTGGTGTTATAATGTGTTGTATTGTAGATATGTAGTGGTAGAGTAGTGGTGTAATAATGTGTTGTATTGTAGATATGTAGTGGTGTAATAATGTGTTGTATTGTAGATATGTAGTGGTGTTAATAATGTATTGTATTGTAGATATGTAGTGGTGTTATAATGTGTTGTATTGTAGATATGTGGTGTAATAATGTGTTGTATTGTAGATATGTAGTGGTAGAGTAGTGGTGTAATAATGTGTTGTATTGTAGATATGTAGTGGTGTAATAATGTGTTGTAATAATGTGTTGTATTGTAGATATGTAGTGGTGTAATAATGTGTTGTATTGTAGATATGTAGTGGTAGAGTAGTGGTGTAATAATGTGTTGTATTGTAGATATGTAGTGGTAGAGTAGTGGTGTAATAATGTGTTGTATTGTAGATATGTAGTGGTGTTAATAATGTGTTGTATTGTAGATATGTAGTGGTAGAGTAGTGGTGTAATAATGTGTTGTATTGTAGATATGTAGTGGTAGAGTAGTGGTGTAATAATGTTGTATTTGATATTGTAGATATGTAGTGGTGTAGTGGTGTAATAATGTGTTGTATTGTAGATATGTAGTGGTAGAGTAGTGGTGTAATAATGTGTTGTATTGTAGATATGTAGTGGTGTTATAATGTGTTGTATTGTAGATATGTAGTGGTAGAGTAGTGGTGTAATAATGTGTTGTATTGTAGATATGTAGTGGTGTAATAATGTATTGTATTGTAGATATGTAGTGGTAGAGTAGTGGTGTAATAATGTGTTGTATTGTAGATATGTAGTGGTAGAGTAGTGGTGTAATAATGTATTGTATTGTAGATATGTAGTGGTAGAGTAGTGGTGTAATAATGTGTTGTATTGTAGATATGTAGTGGTGTAATAATGTATTGTATTGTAGATATGTACTGGTAGAGTAGTGGTGTAATAATGTGTTGTATTGTAGATATGTAGTGGTGTAATAATGTGTTGTGTAGATATGTAGTGGTGTTATAATGTATTGTATTGTAGATATGTAGTGGTGTTATAATGTGTTGTATTGTAGATATGTAGTGGTAGAGTAGTGGTGTAATAATGTGTTGTATTGTAGATATGTAGTGGTGTTATAATGTGTTGTATTGTAGATATGTAGTAGATATGTAGAGTAGTGGTGTAATAATGTGTTGTATTGTAGATATGAGTGGTAGAGTAGTGGTGTTATAATGTGTTGTATTGTAGATATGTAGTGGTAGAGTAGTGGTGTTATAATGTGTTGTATTGTAGATATGTAGTGGTAGAGTAGTGGTGTCATAATGTATTGTATTGTAGATATGTAGTGGTAGAGTAGTGGTGTAATAATGTGTTGTATTGTAGATATGTAGTGGTGTAATAATGTATTGTATTGTAGATATGTAGTGGTAGAGTAGTGGTGTGGTGTAGATATGTAGTATTGTAGATATGTAGTGGTGTAATAATGTGTTGTATTGTAGATATATGTAGAGTAGTGGTGTAATAATGTGTTGTATTGTAGATATGTAGTGGTGTAGTGGTGTTATAATGTGTTGTATTGTAGATATGTAGTGGTAGAGTAGTGGTGTAATAATGTGTTGTATTGTAGATATGTAGTGGTGTAATAATGTGTGTATTGTAGATATGTAGTGGTGTAATAATGTGTTGTATTGTAGATATGTAGTGGTGTAATAATGTAGTTGTATTGTAATATGTGTTGTATTGTAGATATGTAGTGGTGTAATAATGTGTTGTATTGTAGATATGTAGTGGTAGAGTAGTGGTGTAATAATGTGTTGTATTGTAGATATGTAGTGGTAGTAATAATGTGTAATAATTTTATTGTAGATATGTAGTGGTAGAGTAGTGGTATAATGTGTTGTATTGTAGATATGTAGTGGTAGAGTAGTGGTGTTATAATGTGTTGTATTGTAGATATGTAGTGGTGTTATAATGTGTTGTATTGTAGATATGTAGTGGTAGAGTAGTGGTGTAATAATGTGTTGTATTGTAGATATGTAGTGTGTAATAAGTGGTGTTATAATGTTTTATTGTAGATATGTAGTGGTAGAGTAGTGGTGTTATAATGTGTTGTATTGTAGATATATAGTGGTAGAGTAGTGGTGTAATACTGTGTTGTATTGTAGATATGTAGTGGTAGAGTAGTGGTGTAATAATGTGTTGTATTGTAGATATGTAGTGGTGTAATAATGTGTTGTATTGTAGATATGTAGTGGTAGAGTAGTGGTGTAATAATGTGTTGTATTGTAGATATGTAGTGGTAGAGTAGTGGTGTAATAATGTGTTGTATTGTAGATATGTAGTGGTAGAGTAGTGGTGTAATAATGTATTGTATTGTAGATATGTAGTGGTGTTATAATGTGTTGTATTGTAGATATGTAGTGGTAGAGTAGTGGTGTAATAATGTATTGTATTGTAGATATGTAGTGGTGTTATAATGTGTTGTATTGTAGATATGTAGTGGTAGAGTAGTGGTGTAATAATGTGTTGTATTGTAGATATGTAGTGGTGTTATAATGTGTGTATTGTAGATATGTAGTGGTAGAGTAGTGGTGTAATAAATGTTGTATTGTAGATATGTAGTGGTGTTATAATGTGTTGTATTGTAGATATGTAGTGGTAAGTAGTAGATGGTGTAATAATGTGTTGTATTGTAGATATGTAGTGGTAGAGTAGTGGTGTTATAATGTGTTGTATTGTAGATATGTAGTGGTAGAGTAGTGGTGTAATAATGTGTTGTATTGTAGATATGTAGTGGTAGAGTAGTGGTGTAATAATGTGTTGTATTGTAGATATGTAGTGGTAGAGTAGTGGTGTAATAATGTGTTGATATTGTAGATATGTAGTGGTGTAATAATGTGTTGTATTGTAGATATGTAGTGGTAGAGTAGTGGTGTAATAATGTGTTGTATTGTAGATATGTAGTGGTAGAGTAGTGGTGTAATAATGTGTTGTATTGTAGATATGTAGTGGTGTAATAATGTGTTGTATTGTAGATATGTAGTGGTAGAGTAGTGGTGTAATAATGTGTTGTATTGTAGATATGTAGTGGTAGAGTAGTGGTGTAATAATGTGTTGTATTGTAGATATGTAGTGGTAGAGTAGTGGTGTAATAATGTATTGTATTGTAGATATGTAGTGGTAGAGTAGTGGTGTAATAATGTGTTGTATTGTAGATATGTAGTGGTGTTATAATGTGTTGTATTGTAGATATGTAGTGGTAGAGTAGTGGTGTAATAATGTATTGTATTGTAGATATGTAGTGGTAGAGTAGTGGTGTAATAATGTATTGTATTGTAGATATGTAGTGGTGTTATAATGTGTTGTATTGTAGATATGTAGTGGTAGAGTAGTGGTGTAATAATGTATTGTATTGTAGATATGTAGTGGTAGAGTAGTGGTGTAATAATGTGTTGATATGTGTAGATATGTAGTGTGTATAATGTGTTGTTGTAGATATGTAGTGGTGTTATAATGTGTTGTATTGTAGATATGTAGTGGTAGAGTAGTGGTGTAATAATGTGTTGTATTGTAGATATGTAGTTGTGTTATAATGTGTTGTATTGTAGATATGTAGTGGTAGAGTAGTGGTGTAATAATGTGTTTGTATTGTAGATATGTAGTGGTGTAATAATGTGTTATATTGTAGATATGTAGTGGTAGAGTAGTGGTGTAATAATGTGTTGTGTATATGTAGATATGTAGTGGTGTAATAATGTGTTGTATTGTAGATATGTAGTGGTAGAGTAGTGGTGTAATAATGTGTTGTATTGTAGATATGTAGTGGTAGAGTAGCGGTGTAATAATGTGTTGTATTGTAGATATGTAGTGGTGTAATAATGTGTTGTATTGTAGATATGTAGTGGTGGAGTAGCGGTGTAATAATGTATTGTATTGTAGATATGTAGTGATAGAGTAGTGGTGTAATAATGTGTTGTATTGTAGATATGTAGTGGTAGAGTAGTGGTGTTATAATGTGTTGTATTGTAGATATGTAGTGGTAGAGTAGTGGTGTAATAATGTATTGTATTGTAGTGGTGTAATAATGTGTTGTATTGTAGATATGTAGTGGTAGAGTAGTGGTGTAATAATGTGTTGTATTGTAGATATGTAGTGGTAGAGTAGTGGTGTTATAATGTGTTGTATGTAGATATGTATAGATATGTAATAATGTATTGTATTGTAGATATGTAGTGGTGTAATAATGTGTTGTATTGTAGATATGTAGTGGTAGAGTAGTGGTGTAATAATGTGTTGTATTGTAGATATGTAGTGGTGTTATAATGTGTTGTATTGTAGATATGTAGTGGTAGAGTAGTGGTGTTATAATGTGTTGTATTGTAGATATGTAGTGGTAGAGTAGTGGTGTAATAATGTGTTGTATTGTAGATATGTAGTGGTGTAATAATGTGTTGTATTGTAGATATGTTGTAGATAGTGGTGTAATAATGTGTTGTATTGTAGATATGTAGTGGTGTAATAATGTGTTGTATTGTAGATATGTAGTGGTGTTATAATGTGTATTGTAGATATGTAGTGGTGTTATAATGTGTTGTATTGTAGATATGTAGTGGTAGAGTAGTGGTGTAATAATGTGTTGTATTGTAGATATGTAGTGGTGTAATAATGTGTTGTATTGTAGATATGTAGTGGTGTTATAATGTGTTGTATTGTAGATATGTAGTAGGTGTTATAATGTGTTGTATTGTAGATATGTAGTGGTAGTAGTAAGTGGTGTAATAATGTGTTGTATTGTAGATATGTAGTGGTGTAGTGGTGTAATAATGTGTTGTATTGTAGATATGTAGTGGTGTAATAATGTGTTGTATTGTAGATATGTAGTGGTGTAGTGGTGTAATAATGTGTTGTATTGTAGATATGTAGTGGTAGAGTAGTGGTGTAATAATGTGTTGTATTGTAGATATGTAGTGGTAGAGTAGTGGTGTAATAATGTGTTGTATTGTAGATATGTAGTGGTGTTATAATGTGTTGTATTGTAGATATGTAGTGGTAGAGTAGTGGTGTAATAATGTGTTGTATTGTAGATATGTAGTGGTAGAGTAGTGGTGTAATAATGTGTTGTATTGTAGATATGTAGTGGTAGAGTAGTGGTGTAATAATGTGTTGTATTGTAGATATGTAGTGGTAGAGTAGTGGTGTAATAATGTGTTGTATTGTAGATATGTAGTGGTGTAATAATGTGTTGTATTGTAGATATGTAGTGGTAGAGTAGTGGTGTAATAATGTGTTGTATTGTAGATATGTAGTGGTGTAATAATGTATTTTATTGTAGATATGTAGTGTAGAGTAATGTTATAATGTGTTGTATTGTAGATATGTAGTGGTAGAGTAGTGGTGTAATAATGTGTTGTATTGTAGATATGTAGTGGTAGAGTAGTGGTGTAATAATGTATTGTATTGTAGATATGTAGTGTAGTGGTGTAATAATGTGTTGTATTGTAGATATGTAGTGGTAGAGTAGTGGTGTAATAATGTGTTGTATTGTAGATATGTAGTGGTAGTAGTATGTAATAATGTGTTGTATTGTAATAATGTGTTGTATTATAAGATATGTAGTGGTAGATATGTAGTGATATGTAGTGGTGTTATAATGTGTTGTATTGTAGATATGTAGTGGTAGAGTAGTGGTTGGTGTAATAATGTGTTGTATTGTAGATATGTAGTGGTGTTATAATGTGTTGTATTGTAGATATGTAGTGGTAGAGTAGTGGTGTAATAATGTGTTGTAGATATGTAGATATGTAGTGGTGTAATAATGTGTTGTATTGTAGATATATGTAGTGGTGTAATAATGTGTTGTATTGTAGATATGTAGTGGTAGAGTAGTGGTGTAATAATGTGTTGTATTGTAGATATGTAGTGGTAGAGTAGTGGTGTAATAATGTGTTGTATTGTAGATATGTATAATGTGTTGTATTGTAGTGGTGTAATAATGTGTTGTATTGTAGATATGTAGTGGTAGAGTAGTGGTGTAATAATGTATTGTATTGTAGATAGTGGTGTAATAATGTGTTGTATTGTAGATATGTAGTGGTAGAGTAGTGGTGTAATAATGTGTTGTATTGTAGATATGTAGTAGTGTAATAATGTGTTGTATTGTAGATATGTAGTGGTAGAGTAGTGGTGTAATAATGTGTTGTATTGTAGATATGTAGTGGTGTAATAATGTGTTGTATTGTAGATATGTAGTGGTGTTATAATGTGTTATATTGTAGATATGTAGTGGTAGAGTAGTGGTGTAATAATGTGTTGTATTGTAGATATGTAGTGGTGTAATAATGTGTTGTATTGTAGATATGTAGTGGTAGAGTAGTGGTGTAATAATGTGTTGTATTGTAGATATGCAGTGGTGTTATAATGTGTTATATTGTAGATATGTAGTGGTAGAGTAGTGGTGTAATAATGTGTTGTATTGTAGATATGTAGTGGTAGAGTAGTGGTGTTATAATGTGTTGTATTGTAGATATGTAGTGGTGTTATAATGTGTTGTATTGTAGATATGTAGTGGTAGAGTAGTGGTGTAATAATGTGTTGTATTGTAGATATGTAGTGGTGTAATAATGTGTTGTATTGTAGATATGTAGTGGTAGAGTAGTGGTGTAATAATGTGTTGTATTGTAGATATGTAGTGGTAGAGTAGTGGTGTAATAAAATGTGTTGTATTGTAGATATGTATGTGGTAGAGTAGTGGTGTAATAATGTGTTGTATTGTATGTAGTGGTGTAATAATGTGTTGTATTGTAGATATGTAGTGGTAGAGTAGTGGTGTAATAATGTGTTGTATTGTAGATATGTAGTGGTAGAGTAGTGGTGTAATAATGTGTTGTATTGTAGATATGTAGTGGTAGAGTAGTGGTGTAATAATGTATTGTATTGTAGATATGTAGTGGTAGAGTAGTGTGTAATAATGTGTTGTATTGTAGATATGTAGTGGTAGAGTAGTGGTGTAATAATGTGTTGTATTGTAGATATGTAGTGGTAGAGTAGTGTGTAATAATGTGTTGTATTGTAGATATGTAGTGGTAGAGTAGTGTGTAATAATGTGTTGTATTGTAGATATGTAGTGGTGTTATAATGTGTTGTATTGTAGATATGTAGTGGTAGAGTAGTGTGTAATAATGTGTTGTATTGTAGATATGTAGTGGTGTTATAATGTGTTGTATTAATGTGTTGTATTGTAGATATGTAGTAGTAGAGTAGTGGTGTAATAATGTGTTGTATTGTAGATATGTAGTGGTAGTAGTGTTATAATGTGTTGTATTGTAGATATGTAGTGGTAGAGTAGTGGTGTAATAATGTGTTGTATTGTAGATATGTAGTGGTAGAGTAGTGGTGTAATAATGTGTTGTATTGTAGATATGTAGTGGTAGAGTAGTGGTGTAATAATGTGTTGTATTGTAGATATGTAGTGGTGTAATAATGTGTTGTATTGTAGATATGTAGTGGTAGAGTAGTGGTGTAATAATGTGTTG
This sequence comes from Oncorhynchus keta, assembly GCF_023373465.1. Classification (NCBI taxonomy): domain Eukaryota; kingdom Metazoa; phylum Chordata; class Actinopteri; order Salmoniformes; family Salmonidae; genus Oncorhynchus; species Oncorhynchus keta. Next base: position 1,372,605 of record NC_068429.1, on the reverse strand, counting down.
TATTGTAGATATGTAGTGGTAGAGTAGTGGTGTAATAATGTGTTGTATTGTAGATATGTAGTGGTGTAATAATGTGTTGTAATAATGTAGATATGTAGATGGTAGATAGTGGTGTAATAATGTGTTGTATTGTAGATATGTAGTGGTGTAGTGGTGTAATAATGTGTTGTATTGTAGATATGTAGTGGTAGAGTAGTGGTGTAATAATGTATTGTATTGTAGATATGTAGTGGTAGAGTAGTGGTGTAATAATGTGTTGTATTGTAGATATGTAGTGGTGGTGTAATAATGTGTTGTATTGTAGATATGTAGTGGTAGAGTAGTGGTGTAAGTGGTGATATGTAGTGGTATGTAATGTGTTGTATTGTAGATATGTAGTGGTAGAGTAGTGGTGTTATAATGTGTTGTATTGTAGATATGTTGTAGTGGTGTAATAATGTGTTGTATTGTAGATATGTAGTGGTAGAGTAGTGGTGTTATAATGTGTTGTATTGTAGATATGTAGTGGTAGAGTAGTGGTGTAATAATGTATTGTATTGTAGATATGTAGTGGTAGAGTAGTGGTGTAATAATGTGTTGTATTGTAGATATATGTTATAATGTGTTGTATTGTAGATATGTAGTGGTGTAATAATGTGTTGTATTGTAGATATGTAGTGGTAGAGTAGTGGTGTAATAATGTGTTGTATTGTAGATATGTAGTGGTAGAGTAGTGGTGTAATAATGTGTTGTATTGTAGATATGTAGTGGTGTTATAATGTGTTGTATTGTAGATATGTAGTGGTAGAGTAGTGGTGTAATAATGTGTTGTATTGTAGATATGTAGTGGTAGAGTAGTGGTGTAATAATGTGTTGTATTGTAGATAGTGGTGTAATAATGTGTTGTATTGTAGATATGTAGTGGTAGAGTAGTGGTGTAATAATGTGTTGTATTGTAGATATGTTGTGGAAGAGTAGTGGTGTAATAATGTGTTGTATTGTAGATATGTAGCGGTAGAGTAGTGGTGTAATAATGTGTTGTATTGTAGATATGTAGTGGTAGAGTAGTGTGTAATAATGTGTTGTATTGTAGATATGTAGTGGTAGAGTAGTGGTGTAATAATGTGTTGTATTGTAGATATGTAGTGGTAGAGTAGTGGTGTAATAATGTGTTGTAGATATGTAGTGGTAGAGTAGTGGTGTAATAATGTGTTGTATTGTAGATATGTAGTGGTGTAATAATGTATTGTATTGTAGATATGTAGTGGTAGAGTAGTGGTGTAATAATGTGTTGTATTGTAGATATGTAGTGGTAGAGTAGTGGTGTAATAATGTGTTGTATTGTAGATATGTAGTGGTAGAGTAGTGGTGTAATAATGTGTTGTATTGTAGATATGTAGTGGTGTAATAATGTGTTGTATTGTAGATATGTAGTGGTAGAGTAGTGGTGTAATAATGTATTGTATTGTAGATATGTAGTGGTAGAGTAGTGGTGTAATAATGTGTTGTATTGTAGATATGTAGTGGTAGAGTAGTGGTGTAATAATGTATTTGTATTGTAGATATGTGTAGAGTGTTAATAATGTGTTGTATTGTAGATATGTAGTGGTAGAGTAGTGGTGTAATAATGTGTTGTATTGTAGATATGTAGTGGGTGTATAATGTGTTGTATTGTAGATATGTAGTGGTAGAGTAGTGGTGTAATAATGTGTTGTATTGTAGATATGTAGTGGTGTTATAATGTGTTGTATTGTAGATATGTAGTGGTAGAGTAGTGGTGTAATAATGTGTTGTATTGTAGATATGTAGTGGTGTAATAATGTGTTGTATTGTAGATATGTAGTGGTAGAGTAGTGGTGTAATAATGTGTTGTATTGTAGATATGTAGTGGTAGAGTAGTGGTGTTATAATGTGTTGTATTGTAGATATGTAGTGGTAGAGTAGTGGTGTAATAATGTGTTGTATTGTAGATATGTAGTGGTAGAGTAGTGGTGTAATAATGTGTTGTATTGTAGATATGTAGTGGTAGAGTAGTGGTGTAATAATGTGTTGTATTGTAGATATGTAGTGGTGTAATAATGTGTTGTATTGTAGATATGTAGTGGTAGAGTAGTGGTGTAATAATGTGTTGTATTGTAGATATGTAGTGGTATAAGTAGTGGTGTAATAATGTGTTGTATTGTAGATATGTAGTGTAGATAGTAGTGGTGTAATAATGTGTTGTATTGTAGATATGTAGTGGTAGAGTAGTGGTGTAATAATGTGTTGTATTGTAGATATGTAGTGGTAGAGTAGTGGTGTAATAATGTGTTGTATTGTAGATATGTAGTGGTAGAGTAGTGGTGTAATAATGTAGATATTGTATTGTAGATATGTAGTGGTAGAGTAGTGGTGTAATAATGTGTTGTATTGTAGATATGTAGTGGTAGTAGTAGTAGTGTTATAATGTGTTGTATTGTAGATATGTAGTGGTAGATAGTGGTGTAATAATGTGTTGTATTGTAGATATGTAGTGGTAGAGTAGTGGTGTAATAATGTGTTGTATTGTAGATATGTAGTGGTGTTATAATGTGTTGTATTGTAGATATGTAGTGGTGTAATAATGTGTTGTATTGTAGATATGTAGTGGTAGTAGTGGTGTAATAATGTGTTGTATTGTAGATATGTAGTGGTAGAGTAGTGGTGTAATAATGTGTTGTATTGTAGATATGTAGTGGTGTTATAATGTGTTGTATTGTAGATATGTAGTGGTAGAGTAGTGGTGTAATAATGTGTTGTATTGTAGATATGTAGTGGTAGAGTAGTGGTGTAATAATGTGTTGTGTTAGATATGTAGTGGTAGAGTAGTGGTGTAATAATGTGTTGTATTGTAGATATGTAGTGGTGTAATAATGTGTTGTATTGTAGATATGTAGTGGTAGAGTAGTGGTGTAATAATGTGTTGTATTGTAGATATGTAGTGGTAGAGTAGTGGTGTAATAATGTGTTGTATTGTAGATATATTGTAGTAGTGGTGTTATAATGTGTTGTATTGTAGATATGTAGTGGTAGAGTAGTGGTGTAATAATGTGTTGTATTGTAGATATGTAGTGGTAGAGTAGTGGTGTAATAATGTGTTGTATTGTAGATATGTAGTGGTAGAGTAAGTGGTGTAATAATGTGATTGTATTGTAGATATGTAGTGGTGTAATAATGTGTTGTATTGTAGATATGTAGTGGTAGAGTAGTGGTGTAATAATGTGTTGTATTGTAGATATGTAGTGGTAGAGTAGTGGTGTAATAATGTGTTGTATTGTAGATATGTAGTGGTAGAGTAGTGGTGTAATAATGTGTTGTATTGTAGATATGTAGTGGTGTAATAATGTGTTGTATTGTAGATATGTAGTGGTAGAGTAGTGGTGTAATAATGTGTTGTATTGTAGATATGTAGTGGTAGAGTAGTGGTGTAATAATGTATTGTATTGTAGATATGTAGTGGTAGAGTAGTGGTGTAATAATGTGTTGTATTGTAGATATGTAGTGGTGTTATAATGTGTTGTATTGTAGATATGTAGTGGTAGAGTAGTGGTGTAATAATGTATTGTATTGTAGATATGTAGTAGTAGTAGTAGTGTGTATAATGTGTTGTATTGTAGATATGTAGTGGTAGAGTAGTGGTGTAATAATGTATTGATATGTTGTAGATAGTAGTGGTGTTATAATGTGTTGTATTGTAGATATGTAGTGGTAGAGTAGTGGTGTAATAATGTGTTGTATTGTAGATATGTAGTGGTGTTATAATGTATTGTATTGTAGATATGTAGTGGTAGAGTAGTGGTGTAATAATGTGTTGTATTGTAGATATGTAGTGGTAGAGTAGTGGTGTTATAATGTGTTGTATTGTAGATATGTAGTGGTAGAGTAGTGGTGTAATAATGTGTTAGATATTGTAGATATGTAGTGGTAGAGTAGTGGTGTAATAATGTGTTGTATTGTAGATATGTAGTGGTGTAATAATGTGTTGTATTGTAGATATGTAGTGGTAGAGTAGTGGTGTAATAATGTGTTGTATTGTAGATATGTAGTGGTAGAGTAGTGGTGTAATAATGTGTTGTATTGTAGATATGTAGTGGTGTAATAATGTGTTGTATTGTAGATATGTAGTGGTAGAGTAGTGGTGTAATAATGTGTTGTATTGTAGATATGTAGTGGTAGAGTAGTGGTGTAATAATGTGTTGTATTGTAGATATGTAGTGGTAGAGTAGTGGTGTAATAATGTATTGTATTGTAGATATGAGTGGTAGTGGTGTAATAATGTAGTGTTGTATTGTAAGATATGTAGTGGTAGATAGTAGTGGTGTAATAATGTATTGTATTGTAGATATGTAGTGGTAGAGTAGTGGTGTAATAATGTGTTGTATTGTAGATATGTAGTGGTGTTATAATGTGTTGTATTGTAGATATGTAGTGGTAGAGTAGTGGTGTAATAATGTATTGTATTGTAGATATGTAGTGGTAGAGTAGTGGTGTAATAATGTGTTGTATTGTAGATATGTAGTGGTAGAGTAGTGGTGTAATAATGTGTTGTATTGTAGATATGTAGTGGTGTAATAATGTGTTGTATTGTAGATATGTAGTGGTAGAGTAGTGGTGTTATAATGTGTTGTATTGTAGATATGTAGTGGTAGAGTAGTGGTGTAATAATGTGTTGTATTGTAGATATGTAGTGGTAGAGTAGTGGTGTAATAATGTGTTGTATTGTAGATATGTAGTGGTGTAATAATGTGTTGTATTGTAGATATGTAGTGGTAGAGTAGTGGTGTTATAATGTGTTGTATTGTAGATATGTAGTGGTAGAGTAGTGGTGTAATAATGTGTTGTATTGTAGATATGTAGTGGTAGAGTAGTGGTGTAATAATGTGTTGTATTGTAGATATAGTGGTGTAATAATGTGTTGTAGTAGTGGTGTTATAATGTATTGTATTGTAGATATGTAGTGGTAGAGTAGTGGTGTAATAATGTGTTGTATTGTAGATATGTAGTGGTGTTATAATGTGTTGTATTGTAGATATGTAGTGGTAGAGTAGTGGTGTAATAATGTATTGTATTGTAGATATGTAGTGGTGTAATAATGTGTTGTATTGTAGATATGTAGTGGTAGAGTAGTGGTGTAATAATGTGTTGTATTGTAGATATGTAGTGGTAGAGTAGTTGTGTTATAATGTGTTGTATTGTAGATATGTAGTGTGTAATAATGTATTGTATTGTAGATATGTAGTGGTGTTATTATGTGTTGTATTGTAGATATGTAGTGGTAGATATGTAGTGGTAGAGTAGTGGTGTAATAATGTGTTATATTATAGATATGTAGTGATAGAGTAGTGGTGTAATAATGTGTTGTATTGTAGATATGTAGTGTGTAATAATGTATTGTATTGTAGATATGTAGTGGTATAAGTAGTGGTGTAATAATGTGTTGTATTGTAGATATGTAGTGGTGTAATAATGTAGTATTGTAGATATGTAATAATGTGTGTAGTAATGTGTTGTATTGTAGATATGTAGTGGTAGAGTAGTGGTGTAATAATGTGTTGTATTGTAGATATGTAGTGGTGTAATAATGTGTTGTATTGTAGATATGTAGTGGTAGAGTAGTGGTGTAATAATGTGTTGTATTGTAGATATGTAGTGGTAGAGTAGTGGTGTAATAATGTGTTGTATTGTAGATATGTAGTGGTAGAGTAGTGGTGTAATAATGTATTGTATTGTAGATATGTAGTGGTAGAGTAGTGGTGTAATAATGTGTTGTATGTAGATGTAGGTTATTGTAGATATGTAGTGGTGTTATAATGTGTTGTATTGTAGATATGTAGTGGTAGAGTAGTGGTGTAATAATGTATTGTATTGTAGATATGTAGTGGTAGAGTAGTGGTGTAATAATGTATTGTATTGTAGATATGTAGTGGTGTAATAATGTGTTGTATTGTAGATATGTAGTGGTAGAGTAGTGGTGTAATAATGTGTTGTATTGTAGATATGTAGTGGTAGAGTAGTGGTGTAATAATGTGTTGTATTGTAGATATGTAGTGGTAGAGTAGTGGTGTAATAATGTGTTGTATTGTAGATATGTAGTGGTGTTATAATGTGTTGTATTGTAGATATGTAGTGGTGTAATAATGTGTTGTATTGTAGATATGTAGTGGTAGAGTAGTGGTGTAATAATGTGTTGTATTGTAGATATGTAGTGGTAGAGTAGTGGTGTAATAATGTGTTGTATTGTAGATATGTAGTGGTGTTATAATGTGTTGTATTGTAGATATGTAGTGGTAGAGTAGTGGTGTAATAATGTGTTGTATTGTAGATATGTAGTGGTAGAGTAGTGGTGTAATAATGTGTTGTATTGTAGATATGTAGTGGTAGAGTAGTGGTGTAATAATGTATTGTATTGTAGATATGTAGTGGTGTAATAATGTGTTGTATTGTAGATATGTAGTGGTAGAGTAGTGGTGTAATAATGTGTTGTATTGTAGATATGTAGTGGTAGAGTAGTGGTGTAATAATGTGTTGTATTGTAGATATGTAGTGGTGTTATAATGTGTTGTATTGTAGATATGTAGTGGTAGAGTAGTGGTGTAATAATGTGTTGTAGATATGTAGTGGTAGAGTAGTGGTGTAAGAATGTGTTGTATTGTAGATATGTAGTGATAGAGTAGTGGTGTAATAATGTGTTGTAGATATGTAGTGGTAGAGTAGTGGTGTAATAATGTGTTGTATTGTAGATATGTACTGGTAGAGTAGTGGTGTAATAATGTGTTGTATTATAGATATATAGTGGTAGAGTAGTGGTGTTGTATTGTAGATATGTAGTGGTAGAGTAGTGGTGTTATAATGTGTTGTAGATATGTAGTGGTAGAGTAGTGGTGTAGTAATGTGTTGTATTGTAGATATGTAGTGGTAGAATAGTGGTGTAATAATGTGTTGTATTGTAGATATGTAGTGGTAGAGTAGTGGTGTTATAATGTGTTGTAGATATGTAGTGGTAGAGTAGTGGTGTAGTAATGTGTTGTATTGTAGATATGTAGTGGTGTAATAATGTGTTGTATTGTAGTGAGTGGTGTAATAATGTTATACTATGTACTGTTTATGTTCTGTTTAATATGTAATGTAAGTATAAGTGTTTGTTATAACTAGGCCCTATTATAGGGTTACTATTTCTGAAACTATCTTTAGCAAATAGGCCAAACATTTATGCGCTCCTGAGTTCATGACAAGGGAACATAAAACTCCATAAATCCAGAACTTGAGGAAACCACAAGTTTCAGAGCAGTTTTTCTTGGCAAACCCTTCTTCACACCCACAACTTACTAATTTATAGAAAGCCTCTCAACGCCAGGTGTTGTGCCCAGAATTCCCGCTGTCAAAATATTTCTGAAACAGCCCCACAGCAACATCGCCAAGTGAGTGTGCTACGATATAAGTTTGCGTTTGGCTTGTTAAAATGTAGCCCCCCAGACTTAAAAGGTTTAGTTCTTAACTAAAATCTAAGGACACAGAGATAGAGAAAGAAAGATAGAGAGAGAGAGAGAGGAGATGAGAGAGCAGGAGAGAGAGAAAGTGTGAGAGAGCGAGAGAGAGAGAGCGAAAGAGTGAGAGAAGGAGAAAGTGTGTGAGAGATAAAGAGAGGGTTACAGAATGAGAAAGAGAGCGGGAGATAGAGGGAGTGAGAGAGAGGGAAGATGAGAGAGGGATAGAGAGAGAGAAATATATATATAGAGAGAGAGCGAGAGAGCGAGAGAGTGAGAGAGCGAGAGAGAAAGAGAGAGAGAAGGAGATAGATAGATAGATAGATAGATAGATAGAGAGAGAGAGAGAGAGAGAGAGAGAGAGAGAGAGAGAGAGAGAGAGAGAGAGAGAGAGAGAGAGAGAGAGAGAGATGGAGGATGAGCGATACAGACAGACAGACAGACAGACAGACAGACAGACAGACAGACAGACAGACAGACAGACAGACAGAGATAGAGAGAGATGGAGGCTGAGCGATAGAGAGAGAGAGAGAGAGAGAGAGAGATGGAGGATGAGCGATAGAGAGGAGAGAGTGAAAGAGAGACAGACAGACAGACAGACAGACAGACAGACAGACAGACAGACAGGCAGGCAGGCAGGCAGGCAGGCAGGCAGGCAGGCAGGCAGGCAGGCAGGCAGGCAGACAGACAGACAGACAGACAGACAGACAGACAGACAGACAGACAGACAGACAGACAGACAGACAGACAGACAGACAGACAGACAGACAGACAGAGAGTGATAGAAAGAAAGAAAGAGAGAGAGAGAGAGAGAGAGAGAGAGAGAGAGAGAGAGAGAGAGAGAATATGTGTCAACAGTAACCTTGGGGAAATCCTCTGCATTATCATTAACAGCAGACTCGTACATTTCCTCAATGAAAACAATGTACTGAGCAAATGTCAAATTGGCTTTTTACCAAATTACCGTACAACAGACCATGTATTCACCCTGCACACCTAATTGACAACCAAACAAACCAAAACAAAGGCAAAGTCTTCTCATGCTTTGTTTACATTTGACATTTAAGTCATTTAGCAGACGCTCTTATCCAGAGCGACTTACAAATTGGTGCGTTCACCTTATGACATCCAGTAGAACAGTCACTTTACAATAGTGCATCTAAATCTTTAAGGGGGTGAGAAGGATTACTTACCCTATCCTAGGTATTCCTTAAAGAGGTGGGGTTTCAGGTGTCTCCGGAAGGTGGTGATTGACTCCGCTGTCCTGGCGTCGTGAGGGAGTTTGTTCCACCATTGGGGGCCAGAGCAGCGAACAGTTTTGACTGGGCTGAGCGGGAACTGTACTTCCTCAGTGGTAGGGAGGCGAGCAGGCCTTGTTTGGGTGTAGGGCCTGATCAGAGCCTGGAGGTACTGAGGTGCCGTTCCCCTCACAGCTCCGTAGGCAAGCACCATGGTCTTGTAGCGGATGCGAGCTTCAACTGGAAGCCAGTGGAGAGAGCGGAGGAGCGGGGTGACGTGAGAGAACTTGGGAAGGTTGAACACCAGACGGGCTGCGGCGTTCTGGATGAGTTGTAGGGGTTTAATGGCACAGGCAGGGAGCCCAGCCAACAGCGAGTTGCAGTAATGTTTGTTGATTTCAAAAAAGGCTTCGACTCAATCTGGCATGAGGGTCATGATGTAAAACATACGACATTGTAAAATCCATGTACACAAACAACAAGTGTGCAGTTAAAATAGCAAAAAACACACACATTTCTTCACACAGGGTCATGGGGTTAGACAGGGATGCAGCTTAAGCCCCACCCTCTTCAACATATATATCAACGAATTGGCGCGGGCACTAGAAAAGTCTGCTGCACCCGGCCTCCCCTGCTAGAATCCGAAGTCAAATGTCTGCTGTTTGCTGATGATCTGGTGCTTCTGTCACCAACCAAGGAGGGCCTACAGCAGCACCTAGATCTTATGCACAGATTCTGTCAGACCTGGGCCCTGACAGTAAATCTCAGTAAGACCAAAATAATGGTGTTCCAAAAAGGTCCAGTCACCAGGACCACAAATACAAATTCCATCTAGACACTGTTGCCCTAGAGCACACAAAAACTATTACATACCTTGGCCTAAACATCAGCGCCACAGGTAACTTCCACAAAGCTGTGAACGATCTGAGAGACAAGGCAAGAAGGGCATTCTATGCCATCAAAAGAAACATAAATTTCAACATACCAATTAGGATTTGGCTAAAAATACTTGAATCAGTCATAGAGCCCATTGCCCTTTATGGAGTTCTGGGGTCCGCTCACCAACCAAAACTTCACAAAATGGGACAAACACCAAATTGAGACTCTGCACGCAGAATTCTGCAAAGAAATCCTCCGTAGAACACCAAATAATGCATGCAGAGCAGAATTAGGCCGATACCCACTAATTATCAAAATCCAGAAAAGAGCCGTTAAATTCTACAACCTCCTAAAAGGAAGCGATTCACAAACCTTCCATAACAAAGCCATCACCTACAGAGAGAACCTGGAGAAGAGTCCCTAAGCAAGCTGGTCCTGGGGCTCTGTTCACAAACACACCCTACAGAGCCCCAGGACAACAGCACAATTAGACCCAACCAAATCATGAGAAAACAAAAGATAATTACTTAACACATTGGAAAGAATTAACAAAAAAACAGAGTAAACTAGAATGCTATTTGGCCCTACACAGAGAGTACACAGCGGCAGAATACCTGACCACTGTGACTGACCCAAAATTAAGGAAAGCTTTGACTATGTACAGACTCAGTGAGCATAGCCTTGCTATTGAGAAAGGCCGCCGTAGGCAGACATGGCTCTCAGAGAAGACAGGCTATGTGCTCACTGCCCACAAAAATGAGGTGGAAACTGAGCTACACTTCCTAACCTCCTGCCCAATGTATGACCATATTAGAGAGACATATTTCCCTCAGATTACACAGATCCACAAAGAATTTGAAAACAAATCCAATTTTGAAAATCTCCCATATCTACTGGGTGAAATTCCACAGTGTGCCATCACAGCAGCAAGATTTGTGACCTGTTGCCACGAGAAAAGGGCAACCAGTGAAGAACAAACACCATTGTAAATACAACCCATATTTATGATTATTTATTTTATCTTGTGTGCTTTAACCATTTGTACATTGTTAAAACACTGTATATATATATATATATATATATATATATATATATATATATATATATATATATATATATATATATATATATATATATGACATTAGTAATGTCTTTACTGTTTTGAAACTTCTGTATGTGTAATGTTTACTGTTAATTTTTGTTGTTTTTCACTTTATATATTAACTTTGTATGTTGTCTACCTCACTTGCTTTGGCAATGTTAACACATGTTTCCCATGCCAATAAAGCCCTTGAATTGAATTGAATTGAGAGAGAGAGAGAGAGAGAGAGAGAGAGAGAGAGAGAGAGAGAGAGAGAGAGAGAGAGAGACAGACAGAGAAAGAGAGAGAGAGAGGAGAGAGAGAGAGAGAGAGAGAGAGAGAGAGAGAGAGAGAGAGAGAGAGAGAGAGAGGGGAGAGAGAGAGAGAGAGGGAGAGAAGAGTTTGATGCCAGTTTCCTATTCAGATGATGATTAAAAAGCATGGTGTTTTTATAGCTGCTTGATGTCGAGGAGAGGAGGCAATCTTGCTGCAGTCACAGCCTTCCAGCCTTTTCAACAGAAAATTAATTTGACAGGTTTGCATTAAGGCAGCTGATCAATATCCACTTAGAGCAGTGAGGGCTAAGAGAAGAAACAGAACTGACCGCTGGGTTACGAGATGAGAAAAAATGAATCTTGGAGCTTTTTCCCCTGGTCTCGATGTCTCTAAGCTCTGTGCTACATCAGTGCTCTGACCTCCAGCCATTGATCGGCTGCAGTTAACATGACAAAAGGCCTGGAAGTTATACCACGATGTAGCTACCAGGGAACAATCAACCCACCTGCACTAAATATTTGATGGACTGACTAGCATTTCTTGGCTTATGTACAAGAAAGGAGAAAAAAAACATATTTTCTCTCTTCTGGAAATGAAATAGAGTGGGAGAGTTCTGACAGGACCTCTCTGCTCATGCATCTTAACATGAGAGGAGAGTGGAAGAGGACAGAGAAGGAGAGGAGGAAGAGGAGGAGAGGTGGAGAGGAAGAGAGGAGGAGACAGGTACGAGAGGAGGAGAGGAGGTGTGGCAGAGAGAAGGAGAGCAGAGGGAAGAAGAAGAGAGGAGGAGGGAGGATAATAAGGAGAGGATGAGTGGAGGAGGACAGGACACGTGGAGGAAAGGAGAAGAGGAAGAGGAGAGGACTGGAGGATGAGAGGAGGAGGAGAACAGAAGAAGGAGGAGGAAAGGAGGACGAGAGGATGAGAGAGAGAGAGAGCTAGAGGGGGAGAGGGGGATAGAAGGTGGGGATGAGAAGAGGAGAGGACGAGATTAGGCGAGGTGGAGAAGGGAGGCGAGGAGGAGAGGAGAGGGAAGGAGAGGCCCAAACTAGGAGTACACATTCAAGCCACCATTGGACCAGAGCTCAGAGCTGTCAGAGGCTATTTAATTTCTAAATTCAATCTTTCAATATGACTATATCCAATGTTTCAATATGACTTGATCCAATGTTTCAATATGACTTGATCCAATGTTTCAATATGAGTTGATCCAATGTTTCAATATGAGTTGATCCAATGTTTCAATATGACTTGATCCAATGTTTCAATATGAGTTGATCCAATGTTTCAATATGACTTGATCCAATGTTTCAATATGACTTGATCCAATGTTTCAATATGAGTTGATCCAATGTTTCAATATGAGTTGATCCAATGTTTCAATATGACTTGATCCAATGTTTCAATATGAGTTGATCCAATGTTTCAATATGACTTGATCCAATGTTTCAATATGACTTGATCCAATGTTTCAATATGAGTTGATCCAATGTTTCAATATGAGTTGATCCAATGTTTCAATATGACTTGATCCAATGTTTCAATATGAGTTGATCCAATGTTTCAATATGACTTGATCCAATGTTTCAATATGACTTGATCCAATGTTTCAATATGAGTTGATCCAATGTTTCAATATGACTTGATCCAATGTTTCAATATGACTTAATCCAATGTTTCAATATGAGTTGATCCAATGTTTCAATATGAGTTGATCCAATGTTTCAATATGACTTGATCCAATGTTTCAATATGACTTGATCCAATGTTTCAATATGACTTGATCCAATGTTTCAATATGACTTGATCCAATGTTTCAATATGACTTGATCCAATGTTTCAATATGACTTGATCCAATGTTTCAATATGACTTGATCCAATGTTTCAATATGACTTGATCCAATGTTTCAATATGACTTGATCCAATGTTTCAATATGACTTGATCCAATGTTTCAATATGACTTGATCCAATGTTTCAATATGACTTGATCCAATGTTTCAATATGACTTGATCCAATGTTTCAATATGAGTTGATCCAATGTTTCAATATGAGTTGATCCAATGTTTCAATATGACTTGATCCAATGTTTCAATATGAGTTGATCCAATGTTTCAATATGAGTTGATCCAATGTTTCAATATGACTTGATCCATTGTTTCAATATGAGTTGATCCAATGTTTCAATATGACTATATCCAATGTTTCAATATGACTTGATCCAATGTTTCAATCTGAGTTGATCCAATGTTTCAATATGAGTTGATCCAATGTTTCAATATGATTTGATCCAATGTTTCAATATGAGTTGATCCAATGTTTCAATATGACTTGATCCAATGTTTCAATATGACTTGATCCAATGTTTCAATATGAGTTGATCCAATGTTTCAATATGAGTTGATCCAATGTTTCAATATGACTTGATCCAATGTTTCAATATGACTTGATCCAATGTTTCAATATGAGTTGATCCAATGTTTCAATATGAGTTGATCCAATGTTTCAATATGACTTGATCCAATGTTTCAATATGAGTTGATCCAATGTTTCAATATGACTTGATCCAATGTTTCAATATGACTTGATCCAATGTTTCAATATGAGTTGATCCAATGTTTCAATATGACTTGATCCAATGTTTCAATATGACTTGATCCAATGTTTCAATATGAGTTGATCCAATGTTTCAATATGACTTGATCCAATGTTTCAATATGACTTGATCCAATGTTTCAATATGAGTTGATCCAATGTTTCAATATGAGTTGATCCAATGTTTCAATATGACTTGATCCAATGTTTCAACATGACTTGATCCAATGTTTCAATATGAGTTGATCCAATGTTTCAATATGACTTGATCCAATGTTTCAATATGACTTGATCCAATGTTTCAATATGAGTTGATCCAATGTTTCAATATGAGTTGATCCAATGTTTCAATATGACTTGATCCAATGTTTCAATATGAGTTGATCCAATGTTTCAATATGACTTGATCCAATGTTTCAATATGACTTGATCCAATGTTTCAATATGAGTTGATCCAATGTTTCAATATGAGTTGATCCAATGTTTCAATATGACTTGATCCAATGTTTCAATATGACTTGATCCAATGTTTCAATATGACTTGATCCAATGTTTCAATATGACTTGATCCAATGTTTCAATATGAGTTGATCCAATGTTTCAATATGAGTTGATCCAATGTTTCAATATGACTTGATCCAATGTTTCAATATGAGTTGATCCAATGTTTCAATATGAGTTGATCCAATGTTTCAATATGACTTGATCCAATGTTTCAATATGACTTGATCCAATGTTTCAATATGAGTTGATCCAATGTTTCAATATGAGTTGATCCAATGTTTCAATATGACTTGATCCAATGTTTCAATATGAGTTGATCCAATGTTTCAATATGACTTGATCCAATGTTTCAATATGAGTTGATCCAATGTTTCAACATGACTTGATCCAATGTTTCAATATGAGTTGATCCAATGTTTCAATATGACTTGATCCAATGTTTCAATATGACTTGATCCAATGTTTCAATATGAGTTGATCCAATGTTTCAATATGAGTTGATCCAATGTTTCAATATGACTTGATCCAATGTTTCAATATGAGTTGATCCAATGTTTCAATATGAGTTGATCCAATGTTTCAATATGACTTGATCCAATGTTTCAATATGAGTTGATCCAATGTTTCAATATGAGTTGATCCAATGTTTCAATATGACTTGATCCAATGTTTCAATATGAGTTGATCCAATGTTTCAATATGACTTGATCCAATGTTTCAATATGAGTTGATCCAATGTTTCAACATGACTTGATCCAATGTTTCAATATGAGTTGATCCAATGTTTCAATATGACTTGATCCAATGTTTCAATATGACTTGATCCATTGTTTCAACATGACTTGATCCAATGTTTCAATATGACTTGATCCAATGTTTCAATATGACTTGATCCATTGTTTCAACATGACTTGATCCAATGTTTCAATCTGACTTGATCCATTGTTTCAACATGACTTGATCCAATGTTTCAATCTGACTTGATCCAATATGACTTGACCCAATGTTTCAACATGACTTGATCCAATGTTTCAATGTTTCAATCTGACTTGATCCAATGTTTCAATATGACTTGATCCAATGTTTCAATATGACCTGATCCAATGTTTCAATATGACTTGATCCAATGTTTCAATATGACTTGATACAATGTTTCAATATAACTTGATACAATGTTTCAATATGACATGATCCATTGTTTCAATATGACTTGATCCAATATGACTTGATCCAATGTTTCAATTTGACGTGATCCAATGTTTCAATCTGACTTGATCCAATGTTTCAATATGACTTGATCCAATGTTTCAATATGACTTGATCCATTGTTTCAATATGACTTGATCCATTGTTTCAATATGACTTGATCCAATATGACTTGATCCATTATTTCAATATGACTTGATGCAATTTGACTTGATCCAATGTTTCAATATGACTTGATCCAATGTTTCAATCTGACTTGATCCAATGTTTCAATATGACTTGATCCATTGTTTCAATATGTCTTGATCCAATATGACTTGACCCAATGTTTCAACATGACTTGATCCAATGTTTCAATATTTCAATATGACTTGATCCATTTGTTTCAATTTGACTTGATCCAATATGACTTGATCCAATGTTTCAATCTGACTTGATCCATTGTTTCAACATGACTTGATCCAATGTTTCAATCTGACTTGATCCATTGTTTCAATATGACTTGATCCATTGTTTCAATATGACTTGATCCAATCTGACTTGATCCAATGTTTCAATTTGACGTGATCCATTGTTTCAATATGACTTGATCCAATGTTTCAATATGACTATATCCAATGTTTCAATCTTTCAATATGACTTGATCCAATGTTTCAATATGAGTTGATCCAATGTTTCAATATGAGTTAATCCAATGTTTCAATATGAGTTGATCCAATGTTTCAATATGACTTGATCCACTGTTTCAATCTGACTTGATCCAATGTTTCAATATGACTTGATCCACTGTTTCAACATGACTTGATCCACTGTTTCAATATGACTTGATCCAATGTTTCAATATTTCAATATGACTTGATCCGTTTGTTTCAATATGACTTGATCCAATGTTTCAATCTGACTTGATCCAATATGACTTGACCCAATGTTTCAACATGACTTGATCCAATGTTTCAATATTTCAATATGACTTGATCCGTTTGTTTAATAGGGGTTGCAACAATTGCTGCGGATAAATTTTGAAAGAGAGGGTTTTTGTGCTGGTCAAGGGCAGTCAGGTCTGGAGTGAACCAAGGGATATATCTGTTCCTGGTTATACATTTTTTGAATGTGGCATGCTTAGTTAAGATGGTTAAGACTTATTTCTGGAAAGGTGGATTTTTAAAAGTAGATGCTCAAATTGTTTGGGCACAGACCTGCATAGCATGACATAACTCTGCAGGCTATATCTGCAGTAGATTGCAACTCCACCCCCTTTGGCAGTTCTATCCTGGCGGAAAATGTTATAGTTGGGGATGGAATCTTCGGAATTGTTGGTGGTCTTCCTAAGCCAGGATTCAGACACGGCTAGGACATCAGGGTTGGCAGAGTGTGCTAAAGCAGTGAATAATAACAACCTTAGGGAGGAGGCTTCTGATGTTAACATGCATGAAACCAAGGCTTTTACGGTTTCAGAAGTCGACCTGGGGGCTTCAGGGCCTGGGTTAACCTCCACATCACCAGATGAATAGGGGAGGAGTAGGATGAGGGTACGGCTAAAGGCTATAAGAACTGGTTGTTCAGTGCGTAGGGGACAGAGAATTTCTGGGTGTAGAATAATTTATTCAAGGCATAATGAACAGACATGGGTATGGTAGGATGTGTGTACAGTTGAATGAAAAACCTATGCGTTTAGTCTCTGGAAGCCTCAATTAAAGGCGAGGTCTCCTCATGTGTGTGGGGTGGGACGAAATAGCTTTCTAAAGCAATTTGAGCGGGACTGAGGACTCTACAGGGGGAAAAGCAATAAAAACTAGCCAAGACAGCAGTAGACAAGGCATATTGACATTAGAGAGAGGAATAAAGCAATCCAAGTTGTTGATCAGGAGAGCTAAGACAGGTAAATGGTGAACAGGTAAATGGTGAAGAATGGGCAGAGTGGGTCAGTTAGGGAACATACAGTTCGAGACTGGGGCCTACAGGTAAACAAAATGAGGTATCGTGTTAAACCAGTTATGCATTAGGGGGCGCTATTAAAATTTGGGATGAAAAACGTTCCCATTTTAAACAAGATATTTTGTCACGAAAAGATGCTCGACTATGCATATAATTGACGGCTTTGGAAAGAAAACACTCTGACGTTTCCAAAACTGCAAATATATTGTCTGTGAGTGCCACAGAACTAATGCTACAGGCGAAACCAAGATGAAATTTCATACAGGAAGTGCGCCAGATTTTGAATGCGCTGTGTTCCAATGTCTCCTTATATGGCTGTGAATGCGCCAGGAATGAGCCTACACTTTCTGTCGTTTCCCCAAGGTGTCTGCAGCATTGTGACGTATTTGTAGGCAAATCATTGGAAGATTGACCTTAAGAGACTACATCTACCAGGTGGCCGCTTGGGGTCCTCCGTTGCAATTATTGCGTAATCTCCACCTGAGTGTATTTTCCGTTTGCTTCGAGGAGAAACACAGCTGCCACTAATTATTTATCATTGAATAGCTATGTGAAAAACACCTTGAGGATTGATTCTAAACAACGTTTGCCATGTTTCTGTCGATATTATAGAGTTAATTTGGTAAAAAGTTCGGCGTTGTAGAGACTGCATTTTCCGATTTTTTTCTTAGCCAAACGTGATGAACAAAACGGAGCGATTTCTCCTACACAAGTAATCGTTTTGGAAAAACTGAACATTTGCTATCTAACTGAGAGTCTCCTCATTGAAAACATCCAAAGTTCTTCAAAGGTAAATTATTTTATTTGAATGCTTTTCTTGTTTTTGTGAAAATGTTGCCTGCTGAATGCTAGGCTTAATGCTATGCTAGCTATCAATACTCTTACACAAATGCTTGTGTAGCTATGGTTGAAAAGCATATTTTGAAAATCTGAGATGACATTGTTGTTAACAAAAGGCTAAGCTTGTGAGCCAATATATTTATTTCATTTCATTTGCGATTTTCATGAATAGAAAAAGTTGCGTTATGCTAATGCGTTATAGTTTAAGTATTTTTCTGTCGATTTCTCAGCCAAGCAGGATGAACAAACGTGACGTTTTTCGCCTACAAAAATATAATTTTAGAAAAAAAGGAACATTTGCGATTTAACTGGGAGTCTCCTGAGTGAAAGCATCTGAAGTTCTTCAAAGGTCAATTATTTAATTGGGTTGCTTTTCTTATTTTTGTGAAAATGTTGCCTGCTGCCAGCACAGCCTAGCATAGCACAACTCTTACACAAATGCTTGTCTAGCGTTGGCTGTAACGCATATTTTGAAAATCTGAGATGACAGTGTTGTTAACAAAAGGCTAAGCTTGTGTTTGAAAATATTTATTTCATTTAATTTGCGATTTTCATGAATAGGAAACGTGGCGTTATGGTAATGTGCTTGAGGCTATGATTACGCTCCCGGATACGGGATTGCTCGTCGCTAGAGGTTAATGAAACAGTCCAGGGGGCATCAGCTGTGTAGCCGAGTGATCGTAGGGTCAAAAGAGCAGCAATAGGTGAGTCAGGGTGCTGTACAGTACTCACCACTACATTGGGCGAGCAGGGGACACAGCGTTCAGAAAAATCCAATGGGCCAGTGCTAGTAGATGGTTCTGCGGCGACATCGTAACAGAATAGCCTGTTGAGACCACATCGGTCGATCATGTCGGCAGTCCAGTCGTGATGGATCAGCGGGGCTCCGTGTCACCAATCAAGGGTCCAGGCCAATTGGCAAAAAAGGTAATTGTAGCCCTAGAATTAGTTGGTATATGGGCCTGCTCGAGGCTTGCTGGTGCTTGCTTCGGGACAGAAGCGTTAGCTTACAGTATCCACTAGTTTGCAGCTAGCTAGGCGTGATGATCCAGAGCGGCAGGAATCCAGTGATATGGTAGAGAGAAGCAGTCCGAAAAGTTCTGGGTTGATATCAAGCTGTGCAGACTGGCAGGTGATTGTTCGAGCTAAGGCAGGCTGATTCCAGTGCTAAAAGGTGAGGAGAGTTGGCCGTTAGCTAGTTAGCTGGTCAACTCCTGATGGAAGATTCAGCGATAAGGAATAAAAAGAGCAGATCCTCATTGGGTGAAGAAGAATATTTAGTTTGTAGCTGAGAAAGCAAAATTAAGATATAAACCAAAAAAGACTGTATTTACAAGGGATAAGACACGGGATTAGACAAAGACAGATTTACACATCCTAATGCGCCACCAGAATAATCTTCTCTTCTGTTTAGTATATAGTCCAAACCTCTCGTCTGTTTAGTATATAGTCCAATCCTCTCTTCTGTTTAGTATATAGTCCATTCCTCTCTTGTGTGTTGTTTGTAGCTGGTGAGATGAGTCAGGCGCAGGACAGCAGATATGAGTAATGAAAGCAATTTTACTCAACAACATCACAATTAACTTTATAATAATACAAGGCCACAAATACGGACCGCAATACAATAAACAATTACTCACAAACAAACATGGGGGAACAGAGGGTTAGATAATGAACAAGCAATTGGGGAATTGAAACCAGGTGTGTAAGACAAGGACAAAACAAACGGAAAATGAAAAGTGGATCGGAAATGGACAGAAGGCCGGTGACATCGACCACCGAACGCTGCCCGAACAAGGAGAGGGACCTACTTCGGCTGAAGTCGTGACAGTACCCCCCTTGATGCGCGGCTCAGGGGTGAAAACCTGAGGTGAGGCTGACCGAGACCCCCAGACGTTCCATGAACGCTCTCCAGACCCTGGACGTGAACTGGGGACCCCGATCAGAGACTGATACAGAGAAAACTGATACACAACAACCAGGATCGTGGTGTTGCCATGTGAGGGAGGAAGATCCGTCAGGAAGTCCACTGAGAGGTGCGACCACGGCCGTTGTGGAATGTGTATTGGTTGTAACTTCCCCCTGGACAGGTGTCTGGGAGCCTTGCATTGGGCACACACCAAGCAGGAGGAAACATAAACCCTCACCTCCTTGGGCAAGGTGGACCACCAGTACTTCCCACTAAGTCAAGGCCCCATCCAACCGATGCCCGGATGACCAGAGGAGGGTGACCTGTGGGCCCAATAGATCAAACGGTCGCGGACAGCAGACGGAACGTACAGGCGCCCAGCTGGACACTGGGGTGGAGTGGGCTCTGTGTGTAACGCCCACTCGATGTCCGCGTCCAGCTCCCACACCACCGGTGCCACCAGGCAAGAGGCCGAAAGTATGGGAGTGTGATCAATGGACCGCTCCTCTGTGTCATACATCCGGGACAGTACGTTTGCCTTAGAGTTCTGGGAACCTGGTCTGTAGGACAGAGGGAAAACAAAACGGGTAAAGAACAGTCTCCCCGCCGCCCGGATGTACTCCAGATTGTAGGGTGTTTAGCCCCCTCAAGCCAATGTCTCCACGCCTTCAGAGCCTTGAAAACAGCCAACATCCCCCACATCATAGTTTGCTCCGCTGGGTTGAGCTTCTTCGAAAAGAAAGCAAAGGAGCCGGACGCTGAGAGAGCCCAGCCTCGGGCGTGTCCACCTCCACTATGAACGCCAAAGAAGGATCTGGATGAGCCAGCATGGGAGCCGAGGTAAACAGAGCCTTCAGGTGACCAAAAGCCCTGTCCGCCTCAGCTGACCACTGCAGCCGCACCGGTCCCCCCTTCAGCAGTGAGGTAATGGGAGCCGCTACCTGACCAATACCCCGGGTAAACCTCCGGTAGCAGTTGGCAAACCCTACGAACCGCTGCACTTCCTTTACCATGGTTGGAGTCGGCCAATTACACACAGCTGAAATGCGGTCACTCTCCGTCTCCACCCCTGAGGTGGAAATGCGGTACCCTAGGAAGGAGACGGACTGTTGGAAGAACAGACATTTCTCATCCTTGACATACAGGTTGACCAAGCACCCTGCGCACCAGGTTGTAAGCGCTCCTGAGATCCAATTTTGTGAAGAAGTGCGCCCCGTGCATTGACTCGATCTCACTGGCGATCACTGAGCACTCTCGTTACCACACCTTGAGAACCCTCTGTTGCCACGAAATAATGGGGTCATGACAGGCCAACCAGGGTAGGCCCAGCACCACTGGAAACACAGGAGAATCAATAAATAATATTGACTGATTCTCTCCTTGTGACTCTCCTGCATAACCATATCTAGTGGAGCGGTGGCCTCCCTAATCATTCCTGACCCTAATGGTCGACTATCTACGGCGTGCACAGGGAAGGGCATATCCACAGGAACAAGGGGGATCCCTAAACTATGGGCAAATGAATGGTCAATAAAATTCCCAGCTGCGCCTGAATCTACGAGTGCCTTATGCTGGGAATGCGGGGAAAACTCAGGAAATCTAATAAACACATACATGTGAGCAACAGGGGGCTCTGGGTGAGCCTGATGCCGACTCACCTGGGGTGACACGATAGTGCCCTGCCTGCTGCCTCGACTCCCTGAGGAACCCCCCCCCCCCAGCACCAACCAGCAGTGTGCCCTCTGTGGACACAGATGGTGTAGGGAATGGCCCCTCCTCCGGTCGCCCTAAGTGCAGCACCGCCCAGCTCCATGGGCGTCGGAACGGAGGTGCTGGGGGATGGAACTGACAGGCCCCGATCCGGACGTCCGCGGGTTGCCAGCAGGGTGTCCAGCCGGATGGACAGGTCCACCAGCTGGTCCAAAGTGAGGGTGGTGTATCTGCAGGCCCACTCCCAACGGACGACCTCGTGCAGACTGCACCGGTAGTGTTCGATCAGGGTCCTGTCGTTTCATCCTGACGGCCAGGGTCCGGAAGTCCAAAGCAAATTCCTGCCCACTCCTCGTCCCCTGCCTCAGGTGGAACAGACGTTCACCTGCTGCTCGACCCTCAGGTGGGTGGTCGAAAACTGCCTGAAAGCGGCGCGTGAACTCTGCGTAATGGTCCAATGCCGCGTTTCCCTCACTCCATACGGTGTTGGCCCACTCCAGGGCTTTGCCTGAGAGGCAGGAGACAAGGGCGGACACGCTCTCACGTCCCGAAGGAGCCGGGTGGACAGTCGCCAGGTAGAGCTCCAGCTGGAGTAGGAACCCCTGGCATCCGGCATCTGTCCAATCATACTCCCTCGGGAGTGCGAGCCGAATCCCGCTGGGACCGGGTGAAGGAGGTGTGGACAGTGGAGCCTGCTGTAGTGGGGCTGGTGGAGGCGTTGGAAGACCTCCTTCTCTCTCCCATCTATCCATCGTCTGCAGCAATCCCATGGCGGTGCCCAGACATTGCAACATGGTCGCGTGCTGCTGGACGCGCTCTTCGACCGCCAAAGGGGGGTCATCTGGTCCTGCTGACTCCATCTCGGGTGGTTAATTCTGTAAAGCGTCTGTGTGTAGCTGGTAAGATGAGTCTGGCACAGGACAGCAGATATGAGTAATGAAAGCAATTTTACTCAATAATATCACAATACACATTGTAATAATACAAGACCACAAATACGGACCGCAAAACAATAAACAATTACTCACAAACAAACATGGCGGAACAGGTGTGGTGTCACGAATCCCGCTTCCTGAGTCTGTGTTTGCCTGTGCTTCTGTCCCGGAGTGTGTTTCCGGTGTCCTGGAACGCACCCTGTCTGGTTGCCGGGCGAATTAGCTTGTTGGGAGATCGATGTTCACCCGCACCTGTAGCCCATCAGTAATCTGCACACCTGTCCTGATCATCACCTCTCCTCTTCAAAAGCTCTGACCTGACATCCATTCCCTGCCGGATCGTTAGCCATGAACATTACTCACCCGGATCATTTACCCCATGCCCGCATGGTCGTCAGAGGATTCCGCTACCCCATTGGATCCACCTATTTACTCCCATCAACTCACCACTGCTGCCCGCTACGCCACATGGATATATCTACCCATTCACATTCACTTGTAAATAAATTCTCACCTTCTTCCTACTCTCCTTGTCCTGGTCTGCTTCTGGGTCCAATTCTGGTAAACCCTGACAGAGGGTTAAATAATGAACAAGTAAATGGGGGATTGAAACCTGGTGTGTAAGACAAAGACAAATCAAATGGAAAATGAAAAGTGGATTGGCGATGGCTAGAAGGCCGGTGACGTCGACCGCCGAACGCTGCCCGAACACGGCAGAAGTCATGACATCTCTCCTCTTTAGTATATAGTCTATTCATCTCTTCTGTTTAGTCTATAGTCTGTATCTCTCTTTTGTTTAGTATATGGTCTATTAATCTAGACTGTTTAGTATATAGACTATTCCTCTCTACTGTTTAGTCTATAGTCTGTATCTCTCTTTTGTTTAGTATATAGTCTATTAATCTAGACTGTTTAGTATATAGTCTATTCATCTCTTCTGTTTAGTATATAGACTATTCCTCTCTCCTGTTTAGTATACAGTCTATTCATCTCTACCGTTTAGTACAGTTGAAGTCTGAAGTTTACATACAGCTTAGACAAATACATTTAAACTCAGTTTTTCACAATTCTTGACATTTAATCCTAGTAAAAATTATTCTTTATTTTAAGAATGAGAAATGTCAGAATTATAGTGGAGAGAATTATTTATTTAGACTTTAATTTCTTTCATCACATTTCTAGTCGGTCAGAAGTTTACATACACTCAATTAGTATTTTTTGAAGCATTGCCTTTAAATTGTGTAAATTGAGTCAAACTTTTCGGGTAGCCTTCCACTAGATTCCCACAATAAGTTGGGAGAATTTTTGGCCCATTCCTCCTGACAGAACTCAGGTTTGTAGGCCTCCTTGCTCGAGCACTCATTTTCAGTTCTGCCGGATTGAGGTCAGGCCTTTGTGATGGCCACTCCAATACCTTGACTTTGTTGTCCTTAAGCCATTTTACCACAATTTTGGAAGAATGCTTAGGGTCATTGTCCATTTGGAAGACCCATTTGCAACCAAGCTTTAACTTCCTGACATGTCTTGAGATGTTGCTTCAACATATCCACATAATTTTCCTCCCTCATGATATCATCTATTTTATGAAGTGCACCAGTCCATCCTGCAGCAAAGCACTCCCACAACATGATGCTGCCACCCCTGTGGTTCACGGTTGGGATGGTGTTTTTTGGCTTGTAAGCCTCCCCCTTTTCTTCCAAACACAATGATGGTCATTACGGCCAATCAGTTCTATTTTTGTTTCATCAGACCAGAGGACATTTCTCCAATAAGTATGACCTTTGTCCCCATCTGCAGTTGCAAACCTTAGTCTGGCTTATTTTATGGCGGTTTTGGAGCAGTGGCTTCTTCCTTGCTGAGGGGCCTTTCAGGTTATGTCGATAAAGGACTCGTTTTCCTGTGGATATTGATACAAACAAAGCTAGCAAGATAGCCAATCAGCACCAATCTGGGTCCAACAAAACGAGCTAGATAGCCAATCAGCACCAATCTGTGTCAAACAAAGCTAGCTAGATAGCCAATCAGCACCAATCTGGGTCAAACAGATAGCTAGATAGCCAATCAGCACCAATCCGGGTCAAACAAACTAGCTAGATAGCCAATCAGCACCAATCTGGGTCAAACAAAGCTAGCTAGATAGCCAATCAGCACCAATCTGGGTCAAACAAAGCTAGCTAGATAGCCAATCAGCAGGACTTTATGCGGAAACCCCGTATCTGTCGCTAACCTTGTGTGACAGCAAGCCTTTTCCTTTTGGACAAAAATTACAAGAACATAGAGAGAAAATACAATATGGCTACAATATGGTTGCTAATACTGGAAAAGCTAAATCAAAGTCCAAGTACACAGAAATAACGTATTATTGCAGAAAATGTCATGTAAATGTAAATGTGTCCTTCACGATTTTCCCAAATGTGTGACTTCACACTAAATGTCATGTAGCTTGCTCATACGTCAAGTCATCAGTCTGAAACTTGAGACGTTTCTGTTGCTTTTCAAAGATGGTGGTAGAAAGAAAATACAAAAAAACGGTTGTTTTTTTCTTTGTATTTTCTTCTCCCAGATCTATTGTGTTATATTCTCCTACATTCCATTCACATTTCCACAAACTTCAAAGTGTTTCCTTTGAAACGGTACCATGCATATACATATCCTTGCTTCAGGTCCTAAGCTACAGGCAGATTTGAGTATGTCATTTTAGGTGAAAATCTAAAAAAAGGGGGCTATCCCTAAGATTTAAAAGGAAACCTGGTGGACGTGAACTTCTGACCCACTGGAATTGTGATACAGTGAATTATAAGTGAAATAATCTGTCTATAAACAGTTTTGTTGTGTCATGCAACAAGAAGATTGTCCATGACAAAACTATAGTTTGTTAACAAGAAATTTGTGGAGTGGTTGAAAAATGAATTTTAGTGACTCCAACCTAAGTGTATGTAAACTTCCGACATCAACTTTATATAGTCTATTCCTCTGATCTCTCTTTCCATACACAGCCTCTGATCTCTCCTGTTCACATATTTCCTTTTACAGCCTCTGACATCTCCTGTTCAGGTCTTCCTGTATACAGCCTCTAACCTCTCCTGTTCAAATCAACCCCACTGAGTCTATTAACCAGGCAATGTGAATGGGTACACATGGAGAACAGGCACAGTGGACCTCCTCATAGCAGATGTAGATTAGAACAGACATCAATAAATAATTACGGGTCCTGAGACGTTTAAGTAGGAATCTATACGATGTGAAACAGCCTTTAATCGAGTTACTCCTGACACGGGATCCATAAAAAGCTGCTAACATCGACAGAAGATGAAGTTCCTTTTGTTCCTCTATTGCCTTTTTTACCTGCTGTGTTTCATGGAGCATCAGGATACACTTACCTTGTATTTATCAAGCAAGTCTCTGAAACCTCTCTGAAACCTCTCTGAAACCAGTTCTGAAACCTCTCTGAAACCTCTCTGAAACCAGTTCTGAAACCAGTTCTGAAACCAGTTCTGAAACCTGTTCTGAAACCTCTCTGAAAACCAGTTCTGAAACCAGTTCTGAAACCAGTTCTGAAACCTCTCTGAAACCAGTTCTGAAACCTCTCTGAAACCTCTCTGAAACCAGTTCTGAAACCAGTTCTGAAACCTCTCTGAAACCTCTCTGAAACCAGTTCTGAAACCTCTCTGAAACCTCTGAAACCAGTTCTGAAACCTCTCTGAAACCTCTCTGAAACCAGTTCTGAAACCTCTCTGAAACCTCTCTGAAACCTCTCTGAAACCAGTTCTGAAACCTCTCTGAAATCTCTCTGAAACCAGTTCTGAAACCTCTCTGCAGTCAGACTGGTAAAGCTACATTTAAAATTAGAAACCTACTTATTTCAGGTAATCAGAAAGATATACAGGGAAGCACGGCTGGCCCTTAAATGTAGACGGAGAGCTAACACTAATATGCATGTCAATCTCTCATGGCTCAAAGTGGAGGAGATACTGACTTCATCACTACTTGTTTTTCAATAAGATTTGAACAGCTGAATGCACAGAGCTGTCTGTTTAAAATACTAGCACACAGCTCAGACACCCACTAGAGGTCTCTTCCCAGTCCCAAAGACCAGAACACACTATGGGAGGCGCACAGTACTACATAGAGCCATGACGACATGGACATCAATTCCATATCAGGTAACTGTTGCAAGCAGTAGAATCAGATTTAAAAAACTGTTAAAAAGTAAATGTTATTGAAAGGAATGGACTGTGAAGAGGTAACACAAACAGAAACTAACACAAAAACTCTACACACAGGTACACTGCAATGTTGTAATATTGTTGCATGTGGTATTATACA
>NC_068429.1:1328355-1345589 GCF_023373465.1 Oncorhynchus keta | reverse complement strand
GATGTGCTTCGTTCCGGTTACGTATTGCTCGCTCATCAACTCATCCCTGACCGCTGGCTACGTCCCTCCCGTCTTCAAGAGAGCGAGAGTTGCACCCCTTCTGAAAAAA
The DNA here is from genome assembly GCF_023373465.1 of Oncorhynchus keta. Classification (NCBI taxonomy): domain Eukaryota; kingdom Metazoa; phylum Chordata; class Actinopteri; order Salmoniformes; family Salmonidae; genus Oncorhynchus; species Oncorhynchus keta. The sequence goes on along the minus strand of NC_068429.1, from coordinate 1,345,480 downwards.
CCTACACTCGATCCCTCCGATGTCAACAACTACAGACCAGTATCCCTTCTCTCTTTTCTCTCCAAAACTCTTGAGCGTGCCGTCCTTGGCCAGCTCTACCGCTATCTCTCTCAGAATGACCTTCTTGATCCAAATCAGTCAGGTTTCAAGACTAGTCATTCAACTGAGACTGCTCTTCTCTGTATCACGGAGGCGCTCCCGCACTGCTAAAGCTAACTCTCTCTCCTCTGCTCTCATCCTTCTAGACCTATCGGCTGCCTTCGATACTGTGAACCATCAGATCCTCCTCTCCACCCTCTCCGAGTTGGGCATCTCTGGCGCGGCCCACGCTTGGATTGCGTCCTACCTGACAGGTCGCTCCTACCAGGTGGCGTGGCGAGAATCTGTCTCTCACCACGCGCTCTCACCACTGGTGTCCCCAGGGCTCTGTTCTAGGCCCTCTTTATTCTCGCTATACACCAAGTCACTTGGCTCTGTCATAACCTCACATGGTCTCTCCTATCATTGCTATGCAGACGACACACAATTAATCTTCCTTTCCCCCTTCTGATGACCAGGTGGCGAATCGCATCTCTGCATGTCTGGCAGACATATCAGTGTGGGATGACGGATCACCACCTCAAGCTGAACCTCAGCAAGACGGAGCTCCTTCCTCCCGGGGAAGGACTGCCCGCTCCATGATCTCGCCATCACGGTTGACAACTCCATTGTGTCCTCCTCCCAGAGCGCTAAGAACCTTGGCGTGATCCTGGACAACACCCTGACGTTCTCAACTAACATCAAGGCGGTGTCCCGTTCCTGTAGGTTCATGCTCTACAACATCCGCAGAGTACGACCCTGCCTCACAGGAAGCGGCGCAGGTCCTAATCCAGGCACTTGTCATCTCCCGTCTTGATTACTGCAACTCGCTGTTGGCTGGGCTCCTGCCTGTGCCATTAAACCCCTACAACTCATCCAGAACGCCGCAGCCCGTCTGGTGTTCAACCTTCCCAAGTTCTCTCACGTCACCCCGCTCCTCCGCTCTCTCCACTGGCTTCCAGTTGAAGCTCGCATCCGCTACAAGACCATGGTGCTCGCCTACGGAGCTGTGAGGGGAACGGCACCTCAGTACCTCCAGGCTCTGATCAGGCCCTACACCCAAACAAGGGCACTGCGTTCATCCACCTCTGGCCTGCTCGCCTCCCTACCACTGAGGAAGTACAGTTCCCACTCAGCCCAGTCAAAACTGTTCGCTGCTCTGGCCCCCCAATGGTGGAACAAACTCCCTCACGACGCCAGGACAGCGGAGTCAATCACCACCTTCCGGAGACACCTGAAACCCCACCTCTTCAAGGAATACCTAGGATAGGGTAAGTAAGGGTAAGTAATCCTTCTCACCCCCTTCTCCCCCCCAACAAGATTTAGATGCAAGTGGCTGTTCCACTGGTGGTCATAAGGTGTATGCACCAATTTGTAAGTCGCTCTGGATAAGAGCGTCTGCTAAATGACTTAAATGTAAATGTAAATGTTATAATGTGTTGTATTGTAGATATGTAGTGGTAGAGTAGTGGTGTAATAATGTATTGTATTGTAGATATGTAGTGGTAGAGTAGTGGTGTAATAATGTGTTGTATTGTAGATATGTAGTGGTAGAGTAGTGGTGTTATAATGTGTTGTATTGTAGATATGTAGTGGTAGAGTAGTGGTGTTATAATGTGTTATATTGTAGATATCTAGTGGTGTAATAATGTGTTGTATTGTAGATATGTAGTGGTAGAGTAGTGGTGTAATAATGTATTGTATTATAGATATGTAGTGGTGTTATAATGTGTTGTATTGTAGATATGTAGTGGTAGAGTAGTGGTGTAATAATGTGTTGTATTGTAGATATGTAGTGGTAGAGTAGTGGTGTAATAATGTGTTGTATTGTAGATATGTAGTGGTGTAATAATGTGTTGTATTGTAGATATGTAGTGGTAGAGTAGTGGTGTAATAATGTGTTGTATTGTAGATATGTAGTGGTAGAGTAGTGGTGTAATAATGTGTTGTATTGTAGATATGTAGTGGTGTAATAATGTGTTGTATTGTAGATATGTAGTGGTAGAGTAGTGGTGTTATAATGTGTTGTATTGTAGATATGTAGTGGTAGAGTAGTGGTGTAATAATGTATTGTATTGTAGATATGTAGTGGTGTAATAATGTGTTGTATTGTAGATATGTAGTGGTAGAGTAGTGGTGTAATAATGTGTTGTATTGTAGATATGTAGTGGTAGAGTAGTGGTGTAATAATGTGTTGTATTGTAGATATGTAGTGGTGTAATAATGTGTTGTATTGTAGATATGTAGTGGTGTTATAATGTATTGTATTGTAGATATATAGTGGTAGAGTAGTGGTGTAATAATGTATTGTATTGTAGATATTTAGTGGTGTTATAATGTGTTGTATTGTAGATATGTAGTGGTAGAGTAGTGGTGTAATAATGTATTGTAGATATGTAGTGGTGTTATAATGTGTTGTATTGTAGATATGTAGTGGTAGAGTAGTGGTGTAATAATGTATTGTAGATATGTAGTGGTGTAATAATGTGTTGTATTGTAGATAAATTGTGTGTATACGTGTGCATGTACAGATGTGTATTTGTGCATGTATGTATGTGTAGATTTGTAGATTTGTGTAGATGTTTGTGTATAAGTGTGAATGTGCGTATATGTAGATATGTAGATGTGTAGATTTGTGTAGATGTGTGTATTGGTCACAACTTCCACCGAAGTCGGTTCCTCTCCTTGTTTGGGGCGGCGTTTGGCGTCACCGGTCTACTAGCTATCGTCAATCCACTTTTAATTTTCCATTTACTTTGTCTTGTTTTCCTGCACACCTGGTTTCAATTTCCCTCGTTAATTGTTGTGTATTTAACCCTCTGTTTCCCCCATGTCTTTGTGTGGGGTTGTTTGCTGTAAGTGCTTGTGCACATGTTGACTGGTGCGCGTCGGGTTTTGTATCCATGTTGGTTATTTCTTCATGCCGTTGGTTTTGGAATTAAACTGTTCCGTCTATGACCTAGTTCTGCTCTCCTGTGTCTGACTTCCCTGCCACCAGTTACGCACCCCTTACAGTATGTTTAGCTGTAGAGATGTGATTCTGTAGATGTATAGAGGTTTGTATGTGTAGATGTGTGTATGTGCAGCTGTGTGTTTGTGTGTGTGTGTAGAGGTGTGTGTGTGTGTGTGTTTTCTGTCCGTGTGTGTTCATGTGTAGATGTGTGTATGTATGAATGTGTACATGTGTGTATGGGCAAATGTGTAGATGTTTGGATGTATAGGTGTATGTATATTTGTATGTGTAGATGTGTTAATATTTGTATATGTGTGTATCTGTAGATGTGCATATGTGTCGATGTGTGTACAAGTGCATATGTGTAATGCAGAGTTGTAGGTGTGTATGTGTTTGTGTAGATGTGTGTTTATGTAGATGTGTATGTGTGCATGTGTAGATGTTTGAATGTGTAAATTAGTATATGTGTATATGTTTAGATGTCTAGATGTATATGTGTATATGTGAAGATGTGTTTGTAGATGTGCTGTGGATGGGTGAATGTGTAGATGTTTAAATGTGTGTGTAGATGTGTGTTTGTGTATATTTATGTGGAGTATGTGTAGATGAATACATGTCTATATGTGCAGATGCTTGAATGTGTATATATGTATATGTGTGTGTTTAAATGTGTTGTTGGTGTGTAGTTGTGTATGTGTAGATGTTTTTTATTTTACCTTTATTTAACTAGGCAAGTCAGTTAAGAACAAATTCTTATTTTCAATGACGGCCTACTGTGGGTTAACTGCCTGTTCAGGGGCAAAACGACAGATTTGTACCTTATCAGCTCGGGGATTTGAACTTGCAACCTTTCGGTTACTAGTCCAACACTCTAACCACTGGGCTACCCTGCCGCCCCATGTGTAGATGTGTTTATTTGTAGATGTATAGATGTGTAACGGTGTGTAGGTGTATATGTGTACATTTGCCTATGTGTGGAAATTTGTATGTGCAGATATTTGTATGTGTATATATATTTGTGTAGATGTATAGACGAGTAGATGTTTTAAGGTGTGTATGTGTAGATGTGTTGTGTATGTGTGTATGTGTAGATGTGTGTGTGTGTATAGATGTGTAGATAGGTGTGTATTTGCAGATGTGTGTATGTGTAGATGTGTTGTTGATGTGTGGATGTGTGAATGTGTAGATGTGTAGATGTTTACATTCGTGTGCAGATGTGTAGATGTGTAGATATATAGATGTGTGTCCGTGTAGATGTGTTGTCGATGTGTAGATGTGTTTATGTGTATATGTATAGCTGTGTAGGTGGCAGCATATGTAGATTTGTGTATGTGTGGCTGTGTAGTTGTGTGTATATGTGGATGTGTAAATGTGTAGATGTGTATGCGTATATGTGTAGATGTGTGAATGTGTAGATGTGTGAATGTGTAGGTGTGTAGATATATGTGTGTATGTGTGGATGTGTAGATATATACGCGCATGTGTAGATGTGTGAATGTGTAGATGTGTAGATATGTGTGTGTATGCGTGTATGTGTAGATGTGTTGATATATGTTTATATGTGTGTATGTGTTATGTGTAGATGTGTGTATGTGTAGATGTGTAGATGTGTAGATATATGTTTATATGTGTTATGTGTAGATATGTGTAGATGTGTGTAGATATATGTTTATATGTGTTATGTGTAGATATGTGTAGATGTGTAGATATATGTGTGTGTATGTGTTATGTGTAGATGTGTGTAGATGTGTAGATGTGTAGATGTGTAGATGTGTAGATGTGTAGATGTGTGTGTGTGTAGATGTGTGTAGATGTGTGTAGATGTGTGTTGATGTGTAGATATATGTTTATATGTGTTATGTGTAGATATATGTTTATATGTGTTATGTGTAGATGTGTGTAGATGTGTGTAGATGTGTAGATATATGTTTGTATGTGTTGTGTGTAGATGTGTGTAGATGTGCTTGTTCTGAGGGTGATGGATTTGACATTTCTCCATAGTCCACATTACTCTGTGTTGGTGTAAATCCATTTTTATGAGAGCGCTGTAAAGATGTCCCCAGAACTGAGACACTGAAGCCACTAGTGAAAATGGATGAAGTGACTTCATAAGATGTCATTTTGTCACAATAGACAGTAAATAAAAGCGATGGTAAGTCCCGGTTAAATCACAGCTTGTTGAGGATTAAGACGATTTGTAAATCACCTGGGGGATTACAGTCCATAAACAGCCATGCAGACCTCAGCTCTCAGATGACCAGTTACCCTTCTCTATCTCTTCCTCTAAATATCTACACATAGAAACAGGTGAATTTATACATCAGCCCAGGAACATAGACAATATTATCAACTAGAAACAGCTGAATTTAATATAATAATAATACATCAATAAGAAAACAATAAGGAATAAATAACTGGAGAATCACACATTTTCCTGCCACATAATAAGGAGTATACTGCAGACAACATTATTGAGAAAACATTATAATTTATCTCCATTTCTATGTTGACATTTTCACCTTTCATTTTAGTCACCTGAACAAAGGGAAATTGAAATATTGATACCACATTGATAACACATTATCTTGTTATTTGTCATATATTGATACCACTCATAGCTGAAGAATTGATCTAGTAAATGTAGTCAGAGAGGACCGTGCAGCTCATAATAATGCTGCCTTATCAGTTCAATTAGTTACATTAGATGCTGTTCTAACATCCACAACACTACAGGGTTAAAACGTCAGCACACATTTTAGCAGAAATATAGAGAAAGACAAGTGACCATTGAAACATGCTGTTATAATAGAAACCTCTAGAGACCAGTGTAGTGCCAATCATCCAGCCAGCTAATCAATAGACACTAGCCTACAGCAGCTTTCTGTTACTGTTATCACTCCACAGCCGGTAGTCATTCAGCTGTGTGTTAAACTGTTCTACTCATCACTCAGGAGTCTTTACATGCACCGATTGGTTCGACATTACTATACTGTTGGAATACATATCAGATTGTTGGATTAAACAAAAATCCTAATTTATAGAGATTGACTTTCTCGATCATTTCTCTGCTCCGCCTTAAACCGCCAAAGGAAAATTGTGTGAAATCACTTATGATTGGATCAAGGTATTGGCAGTCTTCACATTAAAGCCATTGAAATGCATTGTTGTTGGGCCGCAGTGCATTCTTCTACTCTCAGCTTCAATCACATTGGCCTTCTAGAGGCAGGGACAGGCTCTCTGTCTCTCTATGTCACCAAACTCATTTACACCCTGACCTCTAACCCCTGACCTGGCCTGTCATAGGGTCGGGGGACACCGGGCAGTCAGACAGGATCAATAATCTCGATGGGGTCACTTCCCCTGTAGTGACATTCACTCTGTACCCCTAACCCTCACCCTGTAAAATACACATGATATATTTATTAATCCAAACACTGTGATACACCTGCCACTGCACATGAACTACCATCGCTAATAAACTGTCAATCTGAGAAAGGAGGAGAGAGGAGAGTGAGAGAGAGATGAGAAGAAGAGGATAGAGAGAGGAGAGAAAGAGAGGAGGGAGAGAACGAGAGAAAAGAGAGGAGGGAAAGAGGGAGAAAGGGAAGGAGAGAGAAGAGAGGAGAGAAGGAGAGGAGAGAGAGAAGAGAGAAGGAGAGGAGGGAGAGAAGGAGAAAGGGAGGGAGAGAGTAGAGAGAAGGAGAGAGGGGAGGAGAGAGAAGAGAGAAGGAAGGGGAGAGGAAAATACCAGGATACTTTCACTGTTCAGCAGGGAAGTGCGAAGTTTAAAATGTTCTTTTGTTTCTCTTTCTCAAGTTTCAGGTAAATGGCTGTAAAAGAGGAGAATAAAACATGGTGAGCTACACGTATCTGGTGTCACCTGTCTGTCAGTCAATCATTTCAAATGGAGATAAACCTTTTGGCCTGAAGCACCGGGTTGCTAACCACCTCAGCAAATTAGCATACAGGCCCCTCCCTCTTGTGTTATTAGCGTACTGGCTCCTCCCTCAGATCCTGTCAATTAAAACCAGACAGGAGGAGGATCTGACCAATCACATGGAAATCCATAAGCATAACTTATCTGTATTCATATTAATATTCATCTGATTTTAAACACTGGCGAAAGAAAAATCACAAAACTGGAAAAAAATAGATTAATTATTTTCCATCTGAGAAAAATATAGAGTGGAACAATATGATGACAGCAGATGGTATTATGCATTATGATATTATCAGCATGATCAGTGATTGGTGCATCATTTAGACAGGCTGTTTGCAGACACAGTTAAGAGACTATTCTGTTATACACTCCATCTCCTTCAATTATATTCATATCACACTACAGAGCTATGCTTCAGAAAGAGTGCAATACAAATATATTATCTCTATTTTCCCTTTATTTTATCGTTTTCCCATAGGACTGTAGGGTTGCATCCCTCTCCTCACCATCTCTCCCTTCCCCTCTCTTTCCCTCCATCCCTCCCTCTCTACCTCCCCCTCCCTCCCCAGGTGGCAGCAGCAGTAAGTTGTTTGTGCTGTCAGGGCCTGTTGTCTTGGTAAATGGGGAGTTAACCAGATATATCCAAGCGTAAAATCTAAAAGTGTCCCCAGTGAGGCCCTGAGGGGTGTTGTTTCAAATCAACTACATATCAATTGAGCAGCGGAAAGCGGATCCTATGATAAATTCCTAGAAATGACATTTTTCTGTTCCTCTGCCCCCACCCCTCCTTCCAGTGCACTCGTTCCTTCTTTCTCTTTTCTATGTCTTCTTCAAACTCTACCTTAAATGTCGTCCCCTCAGAGTCCTCTGCTAAGATCAGCCAGCATGCAGGAGAAACAACTTCAGATATATTTTCTTAGCTTTAGGGACGGCGTTCAAATTGTGTATATGTGGGCAACACACACTCTCCTAGTACCATCCTGGTCTTCCCCCTCTTTCTCCTCTCCTCGCCAGCCAAGCGCAGCAAGCCTCCACAGTATCATTCAGGAGTTGATTATCTCATTGTTTTCTGTAAGTACATGCTTAGATTGAATGACTAGGATCGTATATTTGGATTCCCTGTTCAATGCAGCCTGATAATGAATGGCCAATTTACAGGATCTCTGTGAAACCTTCTGTGTATCACCCACTCAATTACTCTCAGTGTAATTACTTTACTCTCAGTGGTATTACTTTACTCAGTGTTATTACTTTACTCAGTGTTATTACTTTACTCAGTGTTATTACTTTACTCTCAGGGATATTACTTTACTCTCAGTGGTATTACTTTACTCTCAGGGATATTACTTTACTCTCAGTGGTATTACTTTACTCTCAGTGGTATTACTTTACTCAGTGTTATTACTTTACTCTCTGTGTTATTACTTTACTCTTAGGGATATTACTTTACTCAGGGTTATTACTTTACTCAGTGTTGTTACTTTACTCAGTGTTATTACTTTACTCTCTGTGTTATTACTTTACTCTCAGGGATATGACTTTACTCTCAGGGATATTACTTTACTCAGTGTTGTTACTTTACTCAGTGTTGTTACTTTACTCTCTGTGTTATTACTTTACTCTCTGTGTTATTACTTTACTCTCAGGGATATTACTTTACTCTCTGTGTTATTACTTTACTCTCAGGGATATTACTTTACTCTCAGTGTTATTACTTTATTCTCAGTGTTATTACTTTACTCAGTGTTATTACTTTACTCTCAGTGTTATTACTTTACTCTCTGTGTTATTACTTTACTCTCAGGGATATTACTTTACTCTCAGTGTTATTACTTTACTCTCTGTGTTATTACTTTACTCTCAGGGATATTACTTTACTCAGTGTTATTACTTTACTCTCAGTGTTATTACTTTACTCAGTGTTATTGCTTTACTCTCAGTGTTATTACTTTACTCTCAGTGTTATTACTTTACTCAGTGTTATTACTTTACTCTCTGTGTTATTACTTTACTCTCTGTGTTATTACTTTACTCTCAGGGATATTACTTTACTCTCTGTGTTATTACTTTACTCTCAGTGTTATTACTTTATTCTCAGTGTTATTACTTTACTCAGTGTTATTACTTTACTCTCAGTGTTATTACTTTACTCAGTGTTATTACTTTATTTTATTTTTTATTTCACCTTTATTTAACCAGGTAGGCTAGTTGAGAACACCTTTATTTAACCAGGTAGGCTAGTTGAGAACACCTTTATTTAACCAGGTAGGCTAGTTGAGAACACCTTTATTTAACCAGGTAGGCTAGTTGAGAACACCTTTATTTAACCAGGTAGGCCTGTTGAGAACAAGTTCTCATTTGCAACTGCGACTTGGCCAAGATAAAGCAAAGCAGTGTGAACAGACAACACAGAGTTACACATGGAGTAAACAATAAACAAGCCAATAACACAGTAGAAAAAATAAAGTCTATATACAGTTTGTGCAAAAGGCATGAGGAGGTAGGCAATAAATAGGCCATAGGAGCGAATAGTTACAATTTAGTAGATTAACACTGGAGTGATAAATGACGCGGATGAGGATGTGCAAGTAGAGATACTGGAGTGCAAAAGTGCAGAAAAGTAAATAAAATAAAAACAGTATGGGGATGAGGTAGATAGATTGGGTGGGCTATTTAGAGATGGACTATGTATAGCTGCAGCGATCGGTTAGCTGCTCAGATAATTTATGTTTAAAGTTGGAGAGGGAAATAAAAGTCTCCAGCTTCAGCGATTTTTGCAATTTGTTCCAATCACCGGCAGCAGAGAACTGGAAGGAAAGGCGGCCAAAGTAGGTGTTGGCTTTGGGGATGGTCAGTGAGATATACCTGCTGGAACGTGTGCTACGAGTGGGTGTTGTTATCGTGACCAGTGAACTGACATAAGGCGGAGCTTTACCTAGCATAGACTGATAGATGACCTGGAGCCAGTGGGTCTGGCGGCGAATATGTAGCGAGGGCCAGCTGACTAGAGCATTCAGGTCGCAGTGGTGGGTGATATAAGGTGATTTGGTAACAAAACGGATGGCACTGTGATAGACTGCATCCAGTTTGCTGAGTAGAGTGTTGGAAGCTATTTTGTAGATGACATCGCCGAAGTCGAGGATCGGTAGGATAGTCAGTTTTATGAGGGTAAGTTTAGCGGCCGGAGGGAAGGAGGCTTTGTGTCACGCCTTGGTCTTAGTATTTTGTGTTTTCTTTATTATTTGGTCAGGCCAGGGTGTGACATGGGTTTATGTTGTTGTATTTCGTATTGGGGTTTTTGTATTATTGGGATTGCGGCTGATTAGGGGTGTTGTATAGGCTTGGCTGCCTGAGGCGGTTCTCAATCAGAGTCAGGTGTTTCTCATTGTCTCTGATTGGGAACCGTATTTAGGTAGCCTGGTTTCGCTTTGTATTTCGTGGGTGATTGTTCCTGTCTCTGTGTAGTTTCACCAGATAGGCTGTAATTAGGTTTCACGTTCCGTTTGTTGTTTTGTATTTTGTATCGTTATTTCATGTGTCACTTTTTCTATTAAAGTCATGAGTAACCACTACGCTGCATTTCGGGTCCGACTGTCTTTCTACAAACGAAGAACGCCGTTACACTTTGTTGCGAAATAGAAAGCAGATTCTAGATTTGATTTTGGATTGGAGATGTTTAATATGAGTCTGGAAGGAGAGTTTACAGTCTAGCCAGACACCTAGGTATTTATAGTTGTGCACATATTCTAGGTCGGAACCGTCCAGGGTGGTGATGCTAGTTGGGCGGGCGGGTGCGGGCAGAGAATGGTTGAAAAGCATGCATGTGGTTTTACTAGCGTTTAAGAGCAGTTGGAGGCCACATAAGGAGTGTTGTATGGCATCGGAGCTCGTTCGGAGGTTAGTTAGCCCAATGTCCAGGGAAGGGCCAGAAGTATACAGAATGGTGTCGACCACCTGACGTTGGATGAGGCTTTGCTGACTTCTACAGCAACAGCAGTTACCCAAACAGTGCCACCATGGAGTCCCTCACAGAACTGTATGGCCAGCCCCACCAACTTGCCCTACAACCCATCCACAGGGTTAATGGATGGCCCCAACATCAAGAGTGGTGACAAGGCATTCCGATGATTCACTCTGAGGGTGCGTGCATTGGTTGGTATAATGGACAGACAGAACTGAGGTGGCTCACACGTCTCCCACTTTTAGATTAACTAACTACAAAGTAATGACTCGGGACGTCGGTTTTGATACGAAAGCTTCTTTTAGTAAGAATACTTGTTCACGTTACATTTAACAACAATTGTTTTGGTACAGAGCAATGCAGGTAAGATGCTGTCGGAAAGTCAGTACACAATCACTCGCACCTGCATAATTGGCGCGTTATCACTCATTCCTCTCGCAAGGCATTCTGGGACTTGCAGTCAAAAAGCGTAATTCAACACAACCCAATACAATTACATATGCAAATAAATCTAAAGAAATATCTTTAGATACAGTTCAAAGAATAAACTTAAACATTAACTCAAACACATTAAAGTTACAACACCCACATCTTAGCTAAGGAGCCAGTTTCAAGAGATGTGTGAACTCCATCAAGACACATATTCCAACCCTCCTTCACCTGGCAGAGTGGCTTGAGTTTGAGGTGAGAGTCGATGGAACACATTTCAGTAGCGACCAAAGCACGGACCACCCGATTTCACACCGAGATCAGTGTAAAGTAAAATCCTTCCCCAAGACCACAACCATCCTCCACGGAGGTGAACAGAGAAAGGACAAAGTCAAAATCTCTGCACAGAACCAGTCTACAGAAGAAAGGTCACGGGAGAAGCCAAAGAAGTGTTGTCTGCAACACCAGAACTACATGAATCAATCTACTTATAGCTCCTTTCCAAAGAACAGAAAGAGTCCTGGACAAATTAAAGATGTTGGAAGAACGCAAACACCAAGCAGCTCATTGTACTCTCAAGGCTAAGTTCAAGAAGTGCGAGAACAAGCATCTTGAGATTCTCCACTAGGTCAACACTTGCACGATTTCTACCCGAATGCTATGAAGACTGTCAGCACAAAGGCGTCAACAGAAAGCATTTGCCTGGTGAGCTCCACTACAAAGACCCTCTATGTTGATCGACATTCTGACAGCAGCAAGGTTATTATTATTATTATTTATTAAACCTTTATTTAACCAGGAAGGGTTCATTGAGATATAAAATCTATTTTTCAAGGGCGTCCTTGCCAAGATATGCAGCACCAAGTCTTTACAAAAATGACAGACAAACAACATGAAAAGCTACAAGTAATCTAGTGAAAACCATAGAATTCACAGGAGTATAACAAAATCAAAAACAGCAAATTAAAAACATTGACAGGTCAGGGAGTCAGTCTCAAGATCATTCATCAGTGATTTAAAAACACCAATCGGGACAAGATCTTACAGTTTACAAGTATTTTGTAAAGTGTTTCAAGACGATGGCGCGGAGTCCATAAAAGCCCTTTGGAACATTTGGAACAGTTAGCAGGATAAAGTCCAGCGAACTTAGAGAGTACTTAGAGAAGGCCAGCCAACCCTGGTATACAAGGGCAGTGGAGTGTAAGGGTATTGCAGTTTAAAATAAATCTAAAGGGTGTCAATTGATCTCTGGCCCTCACTTCATATTTGTAGCCAGACCCACTGGCTCCAAGTCATCTATAAGTCTATGCTAGGTAAATCTCTGCCTTATCTCAGCTCACTGGGCATGATAACAACACCCACACGTAGCACGCGCTCCAGCGGGTATATCTCACTGGTCATCGCCAAAGTCAACATCTCTTTTGGTCGCCTTTCCTTCCAGTTCTCTGCTTCCAGTGACTGGTATGAATTGCAAAAATCGCTGAAGCTGGGGACTTACATTTACCACACTAACTTTAAACATCAGCTATCTGAGCAGAAAACCAATCGCTGAAGATGTACACAGCCCATCTGTAAATAGCCCACCTAATCTACCTACCTCATCCCCATATTGTTTTTATTTACTTTGCTGCTCTTTTGCGCACCAGTATCACTACTTACGCAGCATCTGCTCATCATCATCTGCTCATCTTACACACCATCTGCTAATCTATCACTCCAGTGTTAATCTGCTAAATTGTAATTACTTGCTACTATGGCCTATTTATTGCCTTACCTCCTCACGCCATTTGCACACACTGTATATAGATTGTTTTCTATTGTGTTATTGACTGTACGCTTGTTTATTCCATGTGTAACTGTGTTGTTTGTGTTGCACTGCTTTGCTTTATCTTGGCCAGGTCACAGTTGCTTAAATTAAGGTGAAATAAAAAATTAACTGAAAAAGTAATAAGACAGTAAAGTAATAAAAAAGAGTGAAGTAATAAAAAAAGAGTGAAGTAATAACAGAGTAAAGTAATAAAAAAAGAGTAAAGTAATAACAGAGTAAAGTAATAACAGAGTAAAGTAATAACAGAGTAAAGTAATAACAGAGTAAAGTAATAGAGTAAAGTAATAACAGAGTGAAGTAATAACAGAGTAAAGTAATAACAGAGTAATGTAATAACAGAGTAAAGTAATAGAGTAAAGTAATAACAGAGTAAAGTAATAACAGAGTAAAGTAATAGAGTAAAGTAATAACAGAGTGAAGTAATAACAGAGTAAAGTAATAACAGAGTAATGTAATAAAGAGTAAAGTAATAACAGAGTAAAGTAATAACAGAGTAAAGTAATAACAGAGTAAAGTAATGTAACGGCGTTCGTCTGTTGAAAGAGAAGCGGACCAAAATGCGTCGTGGTGGTTCATGTTCTTTACTTTACTCTCGATGTTATTACTTTACCATCAGTGGTATTACTTTACTCTGTGTACTTACTTTACTCTGTGTACTTACTTTACTCTGTGTAATTACTTTACTCTGTGTAATTACTTTACTCTGTGTAATTACTTTACTCTGTGTAATTACTTTACTCTGTGTTATTACTTTACTCTGTGTAATTACTTTACTCTGTGTAATTACTTTACTCTGTGTAATTACTTTACTCTCTGTGTTATTACTTTAATCAATCAATCAAATTTTATTTATATAGCCCTTCGTACATCAGCTGATATCTCAAAGTGCTGTACAGAAACCCAGCCTAAAAACCCAAATAGCAAGCAATGCAGGTGTAGAAGCACGGTGGCTAGGAAAAACTCCCTAGAAAGGCCAAAACCTAGGAAGAAACGTAGAGAGGAACCAGGCTATGTGGGGTGGCCAGTCCTCTTCTGGCTGTGCTGGGTGGAGATTATAACAGAACGTGGCCAAGATGTTCAAATGTTCATAAATGACCAGCATGGTCGAATAATAATAAGGCAGAACAGTTGAAACTGGAGCAGCAGCACGGCCAGGTGGACTGGGGACAGCAAGGAGTCATCATGTCAGGTAGTCCTGGGGCATGGTCCTAGGGCTCAGGTCCTCCGAGAGAGAGAAAGAAAGAGAGAAGGAGAGAGAATTAGAGAACGCACACTTAGATTCACACAGGACACCGAATAGGACAGGAGAAGTACTCCAGATATAACAAACTGACCCTAGCCCCCCGACACAAACTACTGCAGCATAAACACTGGAGGCTGAGACAGGAGGGGTCAGGAGACACTGTGGCCCCATCCGAGGACACCCCCGGACAGGGCCAAACAGGAAGGATATAACCCCACCCACTTTTCCAAAGCACAGCCCCCACACCACTAGAGGGATATCTTCAACCACCAACTTACCATCCTGAGACAAGGCTGAGTATAGCCCACAAAGATCTCCGCCATGGCACAACCCAAGGGGGGGGGGGCAACCCAGACAGGATGACCACATCAGTGAATCAACCCACTCAGGTGATGCACCCCTTCCAGGGATGACATGAGAGAGCCCCAGTAAGCCAGTGACTCAGCCCCTGTAATAGAGTTAGAGGCAGAGAATCCCAGTGGAAAGAGGGGAACCGGACAGGCAGAGACAGCAAGGGCGGTTCGTTGCTCCAGAGCCTTTCCGTTCACCTTCCCGCTCCTGGGCCAGACTAAACTCAATCATATGACCCACTGAAGAGATGAGTCTTCAGTAAAGACTTAAAGGTTGAGACCGAGTTTGCGTCTCTTACATGGGTAGGCAGACCGTTCCATAAAAATGGAGCTCTATAGGTGAAAGCCCTGCCTCCAGCTGTTTGCTTAGAAATTCTAGGGACAATTAGGAGGCCTGCGTCTTGTGACCGTAGCATACGTGTAGGTATGTACGGCAGGACCAAATCAGAGATAGGTAGGAGCAAGCCCATGTAATGCTTTGTCGGTTAGCAGCAAAACCTTGAAATCAGCCCTTTGACAGGAAGCCAGTGTAGGGAGGCTACCACTGGAGTAATATGATAAAATGTCTTGGTTCTAGTCAGGATTCTAGCAGCCGTATTTAGCACTAACTGAAGTTTATTTAGTGCTTTATCCGGGTAGCCGGAAAGTATAGCATTGCAGTAGTCTAACCTAGAAGTGACAAAAGCATGGATTATTTTTTTGCATCATTTTTGGAAAGAAAGTTTGATTTTTGCAATGTTACGTAGATGGAAAAAAGCTGTCCTTGAAATGGTCTTGATATGTTCTTCAAAAGAGAGATCAGGGTCCAGAATAACGCCAAGGTCCTTCACAGTTTTATTTGAGACAACTGTACAACCATTAAGATTCATTGTCAGATTCAACAGAAGATCTTTGTTTCTTGGGCCCTAGAACAAGCATCTCTGTTTCGTCCGAGTTTAAAAGTAGAACGTTTGCAGCCATCCACTTCCTTATGTCTAAAACACATGCTTCTAGCAAGGGCAATTTTGGGGCTTCACCATGTTTCACTGAAATGTACAGCTGTGTGTCATCCGCATAGCAGTGAAAGTTAACATTATGTTTTCGAATAACATCCCCAAGAGGTAAAATATATAGTGAAAACAATAGTGGTCCTAAAACGGGTAGACCAATTTGGGTTTCCAACCTCTCCAAAAGAATGTGGTGATCGATGGTATCAAAAGCAGCACTGTTACGAATCCCTTTTGGCCCGACAGTCTAGGGGGGGGTTGGTAATGAGACCCGTAACATAACTCATGCAAATTATAATTGTGACAACGTAAAAGTGAGAACGAAATAACCACGAGAACTGA
This sequence comes from Oncorhynchus keta, assembly GCF_023373465.1. NCBI lineage: Eukaryota > Metazoa > Chordata > Actinopteri > Salmoniformes > Salmonidae > Oncorhynchus > Oncorhynchus keta. The sequence goes on along the minus strand of NC_068429.1, from coordinate 1,329,370 downwards.
AATCTACCATCAAACTCAAGGTTTATTTGTAAACACACGGTAATGGGGGGGCAGGAAAAGGGGCTGAGCTGGACCCAAGGAAAGAAACAATTAGTATTCAAAGACACCCCTAAGCTAGACTAGCCTACTTTAACAATAGCTAACTAACTAACCAAAAATACAGTGGGTGGTCCGCCCAGTTCTAACTAGTGTATTTAACAAAGTCTACCTAGGGGTAGTGTATGCACATGGGCAGCTTGTCTTGGTTTCCCCTTTTCCCACCAGGAATCAAACACCATAACAAAAAACAATACTCACAGGTGATGACAAAGTGCTATGGAGGTGCTCAAACAAAAGAGAGTTTAGTACACAAAGAGAGCGTGAAACACAGAGTCCTAAAGACATGGCATTTACAGAGAGATTGAGCTCTAGAGCAAACAACTGATGGGGTTTTTAAACCAAGGGAAAGGAACTGTGATTGGGTAGTAAACAGGAGTACGTGTGTCTTCTGATTGATGATTGATTGTTGACTGATTGGGGAGTGATGATTTTCACCTGTGAGGGGAGAAGGAGAGAAAACAACGCAGGATACATATACACACACAGGATACCTGTATCTGTAACAAGCACTAAGGTATAGGAGCACGAGGACAGATGCACGAGGACAGGTCCGATGCCATTCAAATGTAATTTACCACCTTCAAAAGTGCCGTCTCAGTGCTATGATGGGGTCTAAAACCAGACTGAAGCATTTCGTATACATTGTTTGTCTTCAGGAAGGCAGTGAGTTGCTGCGCAACAGCCTTCTCTAAAAAATTTTGAGAGGAATGGAAGATTCGATATAGGCCGATAGTTTTTTATATTTTCTGGGTCAAGGTTTGGCTTTTTCAAGAGAGGCTTTATTACTGCCACTTTTAGTGAGTTTGGTACACATCCGGTGGATAGAGAGCCATTTATTATATTCCCTGCCAGATCGTTAGCCATGAACAGTATGTTGTGCCATATTATCAGCCTCAAGTTGGATATAATTAAAAAA